>NC_134371.1:50835434-51136956 GCF_035582795.1 Mycteria americana | reverse complement strand
GCCCATTGACGAAGCTTGCTGATTTCTCTTGGGTTTTGGAGGGAAGAAGGGGATTCAAAGTGGTTTGCTTAATAATAACTATTTCGGGAAAGTGGGCAAGTCATAATGTAACCTGCAAATTATCAGGTATTGAAAGAGATTACCCTGCATCTTTGTAAAGTTTGCAAATCATGTTATGCTTATATATGGTAATGCAAAATTCTACATGAAAACAAGCAGAAGAGAGCTTGATTTATTTCATAGAAGACTATCAAAGCAAAAAAATGCCTTAGTAAATCTAGAGCAGCATAACTGACATGACTGTGCTGCTGTCTAAACCCAGGACTGGAAAGTTACATCTACCCTGTCTTTACAGAGTGATGCAGGGACCAACAAAGAGCATGGTACATACATGAGATACACCTGGGGCCTCAAAGGCTGTGTCCACACAACACATAGAAGATTCACGTGTATTTTCACTCTTCAGCCTCAGTGAGTAGTTTAAAAGTGAGGTATATGTTGTGATTTGAGGGGGAAATAATGGTCCTGTGAATCTTGGTGTTGAACCTGCATGTCCTACCCTTCTCTCACTAGTTTGAGAGAATCTGGACTCTACAAAATGCAAGAGGGGATGAGCAGCTCAGCTGGACATTAAGTCTCAGCTGACCTTTAACTGCTGGAGAGAAAAGGACTAACACACCAGAGAGAAGAAAAAGGAAGAGAGAAGGGGAAAGCAGTATACACACCTTCTAAATTTAGGCATCCAACCTTAGGTACCTGCCTGTCTTCATTTACTTCAGAGAGAGAACCGATGCTCTTAAATTTAGGTTCTCCAAATCATACCTTAGTGCAGTGCATGAAGTGGGTGGTGTTAATGCCCCTGCCCCTATTCCCTGGTGGTACAAAGAAAGCAGAAAAGTCAGCTGAGAACTTTGACCATAGTAGACTGGCTCTCCCTGGAGTAATTTATTTAGTAATAAAGTGTGGCACAAAACTGAATGGGGACCTGCCCATGCAAAGTGGGAAGTTTCTAAGCAGTCTAATCCTATTGTTTGGTTATTTTGATTGTTACTACTTCACACAGATTTTTTTTCTTAACCTGTAAGAGTTAAAACCAAAAGAATTAAAGCGAGTGGCAGTCTTTAGGAAAAAAAATAATGCCAGTGTGTTGAAAGCATGTCCAGGAGGTTACACACTAGTTCTACAATTTGCTTCTAAGCTTTCCGTACTTACTGTTTATTTCTGCAATTGCTTACGAACATCCACTACTGTGGGTGGGGTTTAGCTTGATCTCACTGGGGTAGCAGGTAATGCTGAACTGTAATTTCCAATGAGCATTAAATATTGAAAGCACAGAATCAGCCTCCCTTTGGCAAGTCTTAAGCTTCCATAAGCGGCAGGTGGTATACAAGGCAGGGCTAGGCACCTATGAAGACCTCTGTTTCTCAACTGCATATCTCTACCACCTGACAGCCAGTCGTCCTCTGATTAGAGTCAGAGGAAGCGGGTGTGCCTTCCATTAGCAAAGACAGAAAGCAATACTGCTAGAGACTTTTCTGAGCTTTCTTTTTGTGACTCTTCATCTTAGAACCACTTCTCTGCACAGACTGCAGACAGTGCTCTGGGAGACGGGCTGCCTGAAAGATGATGTAGAACTGTGGCATTTGTGGTGCTAAACAGGATTTGGTGAGGCGGGGGGAGAGAGCTGGAAACCTATGTCTTCAAGTAGCTCTCATTTGAGCACTCAGGTTTCAAAAAGCAAGTGAAAGCATACATTGCCTCAGTGGCTGATCTGGACATGTGTCATTCCCCCTTGGTTGCTTGCAGCTGTAGAGCAAGGAGAAAGGCAAACTGGAGTTCTGAAAAAATAGACAACACTAGCCAAAAAGAGTAATAATTAGCAAGAAGAAAGGTAAGAAACAAGCACAAGCCTTTTTAAACTGTTCTTGCCCTGGAGAATGGGCAATATTGTGAGATACCTTTTGAGCATCCTCCTCAAAACAGTCTTCTCAGTACAGCATCACGTTTGGGGCAGCATTAACAGTAGTGGCAAAGATGGAAGGGCCAGGAACAAAGGCCACCAACTTTCTGACCAGTGTTTCTGAGATCTGTGAGCCAGGTTTATCTTCCCACTGTCTTTGCCACCATAGTTGAATGTGCAGACTTAAGTCTTAGACTTAGGAAAGCTTATCAATCAGAATAATGCAGTAAGTTTGGCCCTTGTAACACTTCAGATATCCACCTGCTTTTTGGTTTTACTGTACTATCCTGCAGTTACCCCAAGACAACAGCTCCCTAATGAGACCCTTCTCCAAGAACAGACTAGAGCTGACGCATTGGTGATCATAAAGCAGTTGCATCTCGCCACTGTGAAAACTCCCCCCCCTTAGAATTCAGTCCCCAGAATGCTTTGGTAGCCTATACTTTAAAGGCAAAGTCTGTAGTACATTTTTGCACACTGTGATTACATGCAGGAGCTGCATGCAAAGATCAGAGAACAAAGCCAGTGGGGCTACTGACTGGTACATCCTGCATCATTGCAAGCCACATCAAATCAATGCCATTTCTGGCATTTTTTAGCCTCTTAAATTTCATGGGGTATGTAACTGAATTGAACACATAGTGGGACAGCAGCAGCTTCCTGGAGAGTCCTACAATTTGGTTAGAATTAGTCATCACTACAGAGAGTTTGAAGGACTTTGGATACAGCTTTAATAAGCTGCAAACACTCAGATCAGGATTTACGTCAAGGTCTTGCCTTTTTGTTGTACTCAAATGGGAGTGTCTACAAATCAGGTTAATATAATTTAACAGTACAGTAGTTAAGTAACAAAGAAGATCATAATTGTTAGTATTATCTAAGAAGCCAGAACAACCCTGCTTGCAGCTGCCAGCTAAGATCTGACTCATCTAAGGTATTTTATAGCAACCATATGTTAGGCATGTCTATCTCACCTATTATGCAAAAAAATGATAACATTTCCTAATCAGGATTCGCCACTAAGCAGGATTTTCCGTAAACATCTCAGTATTGCAAGTGTTATCCACAGTCAGGAGAAAGCCTCTTGCAGACACTTCGATTTGTTGATTTAACAAATAGAATAAATGGCTACAAGTCTGTGGCTAGTACTGATTGAGCAAGGCTGGCTGTAGTTCAAAGTATAGGTATGTTACTTTAGCAGTTGACATGTTAAAACATCATTTAGGAATTCTGTGTTAGAAGGTAACTTCAGAATACTGCACTTCTTGCGCAAAAAAACCCTGGCTGTTTCAAATTGAAGATGCAGTCTCGAAGCAGGAATGACTGTGCTATACATTAAAAATACTTCACTGAGTGCAAGCAAAGTTGTACTGGTATAGTATATTTACCTGCATAGCCAGAAAAGAGGGTGAATTCATCAGCACAGGAGAGAAAGATTAAAAATTAAGTTTGAAAATATTTTTCTTTTGCTAACAATGCAGTTGGTTAAGCTAGAATAATCATTGCATTTTAACAAAGGCAGACACTGCTGTAAACCCCCTTGGCTGTTGATTTTTTAGCAAGTTTTACATCCAGTTCACTTTTACACAGGAACCTGCCTAAGCCTACACCCCTCTGCAATGTGACTGTAGTCCTTCTTGCACAAAGACTGGTTGAATGTCCATCAGCCTTAACTATTCCTAGGCTCTTGCTGCAGTATCCGAGTAGTCTAAAGGAGTAACATGGGGGATGAAGCTGCAGTTCCGACACTCCCTTCTGTTCTCAAAAGGGCAGTAGTTTTACTGCTTAAAGCTCTAATGACAAAGCTCTTGTTGATGCAAATGAGAGCAAACTGTTGTCTTGGTAATTATATACCTTGTTTAGGAATCACAAGCTGTCATTTTTTGAAGAGAAGCCCTTCACTTAAAAGCTTTACTGAATACATTATTTTTTTCTGAACGGTGGGCTCTCACTAAATTGAAAAAAAAAAAGCAAAGTGGATATTGTTGCTGCTTAAGATCCTTGGCTTATTTTAATATTTCACAACTAGAGATGTAGTTAAAGTGTTTCTTCCTCATTAAGATAATTTCTCCAGAGAGCATTTGAAAACTTGGAAAATAAGTGATTTTACAGATACTACATTAGCCCTCAACAGCTCTGGGTCAAATACATGTCATCTCTGCTAACTATTCATTTCTAAGATCCTCCCAAGCTATGCTTTTTTGTGCACTGAACATCTGATGCTTCTTGTTTTTCTTCTATAACCACAGATGTGCCCTCTTCAAAAAACTCACAATCTCAAAATACTAAACTGACAAGCTGAGTGTCAAACCACACACCCCAAGCAGCAAGCAGTGCTAAAGAAAAACAGAATCACGCTTGAAGAAAAACAGACGAAATCACACAAATTGTTTCCAAAGAATGAATCTGCAACGTTTTCAACTCAGTGCAGGCATTGTTTCTTAAGAATGCAAATGCCATTTGATGCTTTTGGGTTTTATGCTCACTTACTCTATAAGCAGAGGCTGCTCTCAGAAAGAAGAGATTAATTTGAACAACACTTTATATTTTCTTGTTAAGATGAGTTTTTATCTCTCTTTGAGCTAAACTGGAGCCTTGCTGTGGGTCCAAGATGGGTCTCGTTTGCCAAAAAGCAGCACGGGTGTTCCTGTGCTAGTTGAGTTACACACTAGGGCAAGCGAGGCCTCTTCACTGGGAACGTGTGGTTTGTGTGCACCACGGAGCCTCTCTGCATCAGAGCCCCCATGTGTTGCTCACTGAGAGCGCACCAGAGAGCTGGACAGGAGCCGAGCAAAGCTCCCATCGTGAGCAAGCAGGTGCACAGCTACCAGTTTGCTGTAGCAGGTCCCTATGTTACAGAAGGCCATTTGAGCACAGGGGCATGAAGAGATTTGTTCAGGTCTTTATGGGCAGGCTATAGCAGGACCCACAGCTCTTTCAGCTGTAGTGCCTATCTGCAAGCCATCCCCGCCCCCCCCCCCCCCCGCAGGGGCTGATGTGGGACAAGATTTGGCCCACGATGCTCTAGTGCTAAGGTGCAAAACAGTTACAATTCGGCTTGGCAGTAATGCTATGAGTTATATAAAAGGCCTCATGATACTGTCCTGCAAAGAATGACATGTAGAAGCAGTAGAAGGGGTCATTTTCATGCTGAAAAAACATGTAAGACCAGCTAGCTGGTTTCTTAATTAAACTGTCAAGCACACTTCACACTTTGCAGCATGCTGTCACCTTATCTCTACAGTTCAAAATTTGTCATAGCATTAAAAAAAAAAAAAAAAGTTAAAATTTAAAAGAGTAGCTACAAACGTGTATTTAGCTGCCTTGAAGGCTCTCTGTCAGTATGCAACTGTAAGATAATGCTGTTGTGGAAGTTTCACTGAAAGAACATCCATTTTTTAAATCTGGTGATTCAAAGGTAAAACATTGACCTCCAGTTTTGGTACTTGACTGCTGATCTTCTGTAAAGATCTGTGTAAGAGTAATGCTGGATTCTGGGTTACATCATTTATATTTTAAGGGTTTGAGTCAAAAGCTGGATTTTTTTTTCCTAGTTCATCTCTATCTGATAACCTTGAATACAAGAGAGATGATGCCTGAAGCAAAGCTGATAAAGTCACCAGTACTAAGAAGCATGGCGGGGGAAAGCACAACAGATACATATCTTCACATCCCTATTTCCTTTACAAACGGAGGAAGGAAGTTCCCTGCAGGTTAGCCCAAGAGCATCCACTCTTACAGCCCGAGAGCTAGCAAAGTACAATTTCCAAGAGCCACAGGCTTTTTAAAATACTGAATTCAGTATTTCACAGATAATACTCACTTCATCAAGTTTTTTCTATACCTAGTGCTACTGAAAGCCTTTTAACTAAAAATTCTAAAAATTCACAACTGGGTATCACAGCCATCAGAGTTAGTCACCCCACCCTGTTTCCTCTCTCTGCTCTGTTCCTGTCTATTCCCTCTTCTTCCAAATCTTTCCTATTCTTCCCATCCCAGTGCCTGCCCATTCCTTTCCACTTCATCCCTTCACTAATTCCAACAGCCAGCACTCATCCTCCCACCTGCTCCCTGTCCGCCCATGTAAAGCTCCCACCCAACAGTTCAGTTTCCACAGCAGGAGACCCCTGGGCTTCCCACCCCTCATGCTGGCTCCCTGTACCCCGCAAGGGGAAGAGAAAGGGATGGCACTGCCTGGCGAGAGCTGCCTCGTGCCTCCCACCCTCCCATCCGCACACCGAGCCACTGCAGGGAACCTGCTGCAGGGCTCATTTTTTTCAGCACAGGATGGTAAACTGGCCATCTCTCCCCTCGCTCCTTGAAAGAGGCTCATGCATGTCATTGGTTTGGTGCCCATTTACACAGGTGGCCTCTCTCAGGCTGGGAGAACACTGCCCCAGGGCCGCACGACTCTTGCTAGATGGACAAAGATACTCGTATAATGATTCTTACAACAGCATCTATAGATTATTATGAAACTTGTCTCTAAAACAGATATGAATCACCCAACAGCTACAGCAGTGCTCCTGTGCAGAGATGATTAAGAATTTTTATGCAACTTCTTTAATCAGAAGAGGCCTGCTTGGTTGAAAATGAAACCTCTGCAGGAAAAGGTTGGTTTTGATTAATTTCTCAACTTGAAATCAAGTGTCCAAATTGGCAGTGTGTTTCACTTCAACATTTCTAAACACACAGAAAAGGGGGGGGAAAAAAAAAAGAAAATCAAGTTTAAAGTCACTTTTCATTTTAAGATGGGTTAAATGTCATTATGATCAACTGGTATCCAGCCATTTTAACACACTTTACACCATTAATTTTTTGTTTGCAAAAATTTACATTTTCACTTGTCTTCCCAAATTGTTTGTTGTAGGTTAGACTATGTGAACACTTAAATGTATTTTTCCTTAGTGGAAGTACAGTATTTATTTTTAAAACTAATGTGATGAGGAGCAGTAACAGCTTTGTTCAGAATTTCTTGCTATATAGGAATCCCCACATAATAGCCCCTGTATCTCTATAGGCTGTTACCTATCAAAAGCCATTATCTTTCATAGTGCAACCTCAGGGTAGATTTTATTGCTGAAAGAAGAGATGCATTCCTAGTTTTAAGTAATTGTTATAAGAAATTGTCTAGTTTCAAACTTTGACCAAGATTACAAATTCACCACTGAAGATGGATCAAACTGATCAGTGATTACACAGGATCGTGCTTGTTTCTAGTTGCTAATTTTTTTGACTGAGCTAATGGTGTTCTTATGGCACATTTACATGCACCGAAGTGAGCTCTTTGCCATTTGAGGACTCTTTTAAAGAGGGTTATCAATTAGAAGTTTCATCATCAGTTTCAAAGCATTTTCCAAAGGTAGGTAACCCCTTTTCACAGAAAAGGAAAGTGAAAGGGGAGTGGAATGACTCATCCAGGCACGTGGGCTATGTCAGACACAGAGCCAGAAATAGACTCTGAGCTCCTTGGTACCCACTCTCATGGCCTGGGGACTAAAATGGCTTTCACTGAACTTGATAGTTGTCATCCCACCATTTTGCAAAGGAAAATCCCTTTCAGGGAGAACATGCATTTGAAATTCAAAATGTATTTGCTTGCTTCTCAGTGACACATGCTGTAATACCTCCCTTACTCTTTTGCCTAACCCTACCCAGAGCAGAAATAAAAATAAAAGTTCATTGAGCATATTTTTCTGTATCTGTTGCTTTGCCTTGATGTTGCTGATACTATAAACTTGGCTCCACACCAAACAGAAATGTTACAGCTGAATTGGGCCAGATTTTCTTAAGTATTCACCACCAGATTTGGGTCATGTCTGTAGCTATACCCGCTGCAACCTTTAGACTCAATTTTGAACATGGTTAAACATGTTGAGGCCAGGCACTTTAAAATAAAAAGAGACTAAAAGCAGGCCATTTGCTCTGGCCTCAGTTGTGAATGCTGAGGGCTTTGAGGAATCTGGGCCACTTTGTCTATCTTGTCTATTTATAACCTTCCTGCCCATTGAAGAAGACAAGATGAGGCTACAGATCTAAGGGGGAGCCAATGGTTGGGACAGAGCTACACAGGAGATCTTTGGAGAGCATGGGACAGGAGCGCTGAGGGACAGAGTGTTTGAGATCCTCTGGCTCAGCACTGCTCATTGCAGCCACCTAACAATAAACTCACTGGGTTAGCCCAAGGGCTTTAAACCGACCTTGGGGGAAGATAATGTGGCCACTCAGGTACAGTGGACTATTCTAGGCTACATGAGAAAGAAACCAGGAGGATGTTGTCCTTTCCTGTGACACGTGGATGGACTAGACCAACTAATGTTATTTAAGAGTCTTGCAGAACTGGAGTACATTTGAAAGCAGCAATGGACGTCAGTATGTTTCCAGTAGTAAAAGGTGAAAAAGGGTATGAGAGACGGTCCAAGGCAGCCTAAGCCAAGTGGTCCGACACTAGTTCTGGGTTAATTTGGGGCCACAAAGGAAGAAATAGATGCATGGGGGTTGGGCGTGGGTGGAAGCTGTTCTTACAAACTAGTAAGATAAACGTATCAACATTATGTACTACTTATCCCTGTACAGATGTTTCTTTAAGTACAGTTGTAATTATAAATAGGAGAACCACCACAAAATCAGCGCAAGCATCATAGACCTGTGAAACCATTGCAGAGCAAGCCATGTTGCAGCTGGTGAAATACAGTGTTGTGTGGGAGTTAACTATTTCCACATTAACGTTATTCAATCACAGTGGCCCATTTTCACATAGCTTGCTGAACTTCAGAAAGTTTGTACAAAGGTTAAGGTTTGACATTTTGAGACAGAATAGCTTAGTCCTCTATCCTCTAGTGAGAACTACAATAAATAATCAATAATAGAACAGAAACACAGACCCTTACTTCATCCCTTTCCAGGGTGGAAGCACTGAAAACATGCTTTTTTTGACATAAATGCTTATTCTGAGGTCTTCATTACCAGGATTTCCAGTAAAATAGCCATAGGCAAGAAAGCACTTAATCTGTTACATCAGGCTTCCTGAAACCACACGTAGGTGCAATTGTGAGTGTAGGCATAAGAAAATGTCCTCAAACTTCTAATGGACTAACAGAATGATATTTCTATCAGTATGTAAGTTTGTGATGAGGTCCTACACACAGGGTAGTCATTCAGTGCATAAGGATTTCTTTTTTTTTTTTAACAGGTGTGACTTCTGCATTAGTTTATGCAAAACATGCCTCTAAGAATGAAAGAGACTGAGACAGCGTAACGCCTTGTTCACAACAGCATAATTCATGACTGCACTCAGAAATCACTTCTCTTTAGATTTAGGTATTAGTTCAGAGATGCTTACTTCTAGAAAGCAGTATTCTCTCTGAAACACTCAGTTCTACAGATCCCTAATTATGTGTTTTGGTAATTTATTGCTGCTGTATATCTGTTATTTCTGCAGTACAGGGTAGATGATACAGCACAGTATCTTCAGTGTTATTACCATCACAGAACACTGTATTTGTAGGTGTTTGCACCACTTCTTAAAGAGAACTTTCCCATTCTGACACAACTGGTGCAATAATTCACTCCTAACACCTAAAACAGACATCCTTCAACTGGATGATTTTCCCACCAAAAGATATGCATCCTCTATCATCATATGCTTAGGGGTAAACTGTTGTCTTCTGAAATGGCTTCCACCACATTTCACTGCAAGTTTTCTTGTCCTCGCTTAATGCTCACAAATGGGTATCACGTATTTGGCCATTAGGGATGTTCTCAGTTTTCAGAGCTGGGGGGTACAGAGCACACATTGCCCACGGTGGTGACACAGTCACTCTGTGACAGAGCAGAAGTCCAACCTGACTGTAACAAATGACGCAGCCCCCCCAAACCCAGAGTCAGACCAGGCTCTGCACCACACCAGCTGCTACGAAGCCTCCATGGCGTGGCGCTGCTCTGCTCATTAGCAGCATGACTGCTCATTAAGCTTCCCACTGCGCGCGTGAAGGAAGTGGTACCCTGTAAAGTTTCCTGCCTTTCCCACTTACATACCCATCAACCTTTGCAGCCAACGACACAGGGATCATACAGAAAAACCACCTTCTTTGTTATCCAGTCTCGAGTCCTCCCAAAGCAGGCCAGCCCAGAGTGTCTCCTCTGGATAGAGAGCAGCCTGTGGTCCTGCAGTCAGACCTCATATAGTGATGGGTGTGCACAAGCAGCACTGGAAATGCTGGCATTTCCACAAGACCTGCCTTTGCAACCATAAGCATGTTCATTTATTAAGTGTTGGCCGAGTTTTGCTTGGGGGGAAACCCCTAAACCCATTAGTAGAAAAGCTGTTGTGTGGCAATGAGGCTCCTTTTACAGCCTGACTGTAGCTTCCAAGCCCCAGCTCCCTCAAGTCATGCACTGCTCGAGTCCCTGCTCATTTCCAATTCCGGGGTCCTTGCCCCAGATTTCAGAGTCTCCTCATTTTAACCTGCCCTTGCTCCCCTATGCTCCAGGAGTCCTCCACCTGTATTAGGTGATTTGTCCCACCCTTCTCTCCCTGGCACTCAGTGTCCTGAGGCCATGCGAGGAGGGGGACCCTGGAGGTAGCCTGCCTGCTCTCACCTCTGCCTCCTCAATGCAAGGAATCATCTTAAGGAAATTTAGCTGCAGAGACCTTGAAAGTCTGCACCAAACCTGCATGAATTGTGGGTTCACAGTTTGCAGTAGGTCTTGCAGGTTGGACAGAGGTAGAACCCTGATACTAAACCCAAGATCTTTGCTACAGCCTTGATCCCAATGTCCTGGAGCAATGAAAGAGCAGCAGAGGTACCAAACTCTTACCCACCACCAACACAGCAGGAGTCAAAAGACCTCTGGTCTGTGTGCCAGCCTCAAGTCTGTAGCTGAAGCCAGCTGCACAGTGATTCCCTGGTACATAGTGGAGAGTCCCTGCTTTGCTGTAGGAAGGGACTGCAGCAAACCCAGTGGTGCCATCCAGACATCACTCGCAGGCATGCAGGTACAAGCATGATGTAGAGGTAACTGGTCGTTAAGGAACGTCCATACTCCGTAGTCTACCCAGGTATAGGTGTCATTTCCCTTCACACACTTGGAGGTGAAGGAACAAAGTGCCCTGCTCAGAAGAGCAGCTTGAGAGGGATGAACTCTTTCAGGTGCTTTTCCCTCCTCAGGACAAAGCAGTTCTGTGGGGACCCTCCAAACGGGAGTGTGGAGAGAAGGGAAGACATCCCACCCAACGTGCCACGAGAGGGAACTGCAGCTTCATCAAGAGAAGGGCACAGAGCCAGCGACCTTTCCTCAAGACCTCGTTCTCAGAGATTGCTGAACCACAGTGACTGCCTGTAACCCAAGCAAACAGCAACATAAAAGTTCAAGCACTGACATAAGAGAGTTCCATCTCCTTTGTTAGTCTGACAGTTATAGGCAACTGAGAACAGGGACCATAACACCAACTGGTAGGCAACTTTTAAACATGTGGCATTTCCTATAGTCATAACATACAGCAATCACCAGGAATAACTTATCTTAGCATGTAAAGACTGCTAAGTCACCTGCAAGAAAAAAAGCCCACACCGAACAATTCTGCTTTTAAAATGCAACAAAGAGATGCAAAAAAGGCATTTGCAATAAATACCTGCTACAAAAGAGGAGAGGACTCGTCAAACCCTGCTGTGCACATTCTGCTAATTGGACCAACCCGCACTCCAAAGCACAGAGCATTTAGGCAGGGTGTAATCCCACTGCAAGGAGGCTCCTGTCACACAGTAACCTCCCCTCTCCACTGAGGTCAGTTTCGATCAGGAATGGGTTCATCCTTCACCCTGGTTTCTGAGGATTAACTGTTTTGTGACAGCATTGGATATGCCACTTCCAGTTTAATGCAATGAATTTCAGGCTGACCACAATCTGGTGTGCAGCTACTGAGCGCCAGTTCTTTCTCCTGGAGGGTTTAAGAGTAGCCCTTACTGTTATGTTAGTTCCCGTCCTTGAGGAAGAGCAGAGTGAAAAACAGATGCTGCCATAAGCACAAACCCAAAATGTGCTGAGCCACGCAGAATTGCAGCAGAAGTACTGGAGATAAGAGCAACGCCTACTGACCTGGCATTTCCAATAGTCAGCAGTGACCAGGAAATAACCGTTTTCCCCCAGTAGACTGATTGTTGCTTAGTTTAGCCTGCAGAAACACCCCGCCAGCACCAGTGGGACTCTTGCTGTACCAGTTAGATGCAGTGCACATATTATTGACTGGGTTATGGAGCTGCAAACAGGTTCAGTTCAGTTTAGAGCACAGACCACTCAGATTTACCCTAAATATGACAGATTAGATGTAGGTCATCCCACAGTCAGGTTCTTGCTCTTTGATTTCAGTTAGAGTAAGACAAATTTGTCACATGTGAGTCAGCTCCTAAATGCTCCTAGGGCACTGGGAGTTTGCCTATATACAGAACTATGTAAATACCAAAAAAGAAACTAAAGATTTGACCTTTGTTTACCCAAGCAAGTCTCAATTGACCAAAAGGCAAGTCAGATTTTAATACCATTTCTAGGATTGATTCAGCTCTGAATTAGGCCAACTTCCATAACTCAACTGCAAGTACATGTGTGTCGGCAGGAAGCCTACACAGAGACTGCAGTGGCACCAGGAACCTGCAAGTCACACAAAATAAACAGTTTGGTGCAAAAATCTGGAACAGGAGCACAACCAGCATGGCAGATTGCACTGATTTATTCACTGCCTTTGCTCCAGCAAGGAGCCCTCCGCTGCAAATGTCTCCACCACATCTGGCGGCCCCAGGGGAATGCCCAGCAGGTCGGAGAAGGTGCACAAGCAGTGTTATGATGCCAGCAGCACCAGCGATGAGTCAGGCCCTGTCTGCACAAGCGTACAGGGGCCAGTCATCCAGGGGACCATCTGAAACTATTGCTAGCAGCAGCAGTGCACGACCGGCGGTGTCAGAGACGCTCTATCGCAAAGCTCTGGGTCCCTTTGCCCACATGTAAGTCCAAGACCAATCCTCAACAAGGGCACTTTTCCCTTTAGTCAGAACTTCATGACTGTCTTTGTAATACCTTGGGCAAATATTGACTTGGATCCAACAGACTGAAAATATTTGGTTTGCACCAGATGTGGTGCGTATATATCTTTGAAACATTAGCTAAGGGAGTGATTTGGGAAAATAAAAATTCTAGGTGGATGTGTTTACTTTGCAAGGTTGTTCGCATTGTGCTCAGATCCCAAGAACCGCGTGTGAAGGTTTTAACCACAGGAAGAAAGCCAGCTGTAAGTGCCGCAACGCACAGTAAAACTGTGTGCACACACGTGCATTCCTGCATCTGCAACTCGCCCACATGATAGCTGAAGGGCTGCGGATCACTGGTGAGTACGTTAAGGAGTCCGTACATTCCTGCCCTGAAGAGATCCAAAAAGGTCTGTCAGGTGAAGAAGAAATTACTGCCCTTATCACTTCAGGACAGGTCCTCCAAAGTACTTGGCATCTAATGCTGGGCCTGCTTTTTCCAAGAACTCGGGCACCATTTCCCCGGCTCCCAGCTGACAGCAGCTTTTGGGAATGCTGACAGTGTTCCAAGGGAAGGGAAGGTAACTGCCCCCTCCTCTCCTATTTCTCTTGCCCCAGCTTATTAGAAAGAGTTCTAGTAAAAAGCACATATCTAAGCAGAGAAACAGCTTTTGTCAGAAGGCTGAAAGCAACAGAGAGGTAATTTTAAGTGGTTTAAGTTGCTTCAGTTTTCAATTCTTAGGTCCCTCCCCATCCTGAGTGTCAATTCCCCGTGTGCATCTACTCTCTCCTACTAAAAATCATCGGTCAGGCATGGCTTTGGCAGTTGCAGAGCTTGCGTTATGGGAAGCAGGGGAGGGAGGGAAAGCAACATATGAACTAGAGCAAAAGCACTTCAGCACCATTCAGTAACCTATGGGTATTCCTTTTGTCCAATAGTTTCATTTTGGGAGTCGATGGGCATTCATTTTAGGGGCCTTTCAGAAGGAACAGGAGTGTGAAAAGAGGTTCTTTTCCATATTTACTAAGTAAGCATAGAAGAAAAGAAAAAAACTGGACTTGTGTTCAGTATATATTCACAGGAAGAATCCTAGTGAAATATTTGTTTTCTGGACAACTTAGGGCCAAACTCAATAGGTAGAAGTGTGTACAGAACAGAATTGTTTGGGACTGTTGGACTGTAAATCCATAGCAATGCTCTTTGACCACCTTTCTTAAAATAATCCTCTTTGAGTCTGCAACACATCCCAGGCAGCACTTGAGAAGTACTGAGTCTTTTTCCACAAGTGAATCTCTTCATCAGATATACAACACCTGACACCTGGAGATCTCGTGCCCTCTGAACAGTCAACAGATATTGCCCAGAGCAACAAAAATGTGCAAGCCGCACACTGATCTGCATGTACACCTACCTCTAATGGACTGCCTCCCAACCCCACTGGAAATTCAGGGGTGTTGGAGCTTTCCTGGTCATGAAAGACCACCACAGCAGCCAACCTATCCCTCCAGACAGCTTACCTACAGGCTCGCTGTGAATCCCTGTGAGAAACTAACCCTGAAAACTTTACTCAGACACTAAGCTTGCATTGAAATCAATCTGGTAACACCTGGGAGCTGCAGAAACATCACACCCCCCAAAAGGGGAGTTACAGATTGGTTTCAACAAGATGATCAGTTAAACCAGCACTAGAAAAGAGATTGAAACTTTGGCCGTATGTTTCCTTGAAAATATTCCCTTGTGACACAAGTCCACTACCAGAGGCCAAGACACGTCACAGTGATATACCATGGGTTCAGGAATTAAGGTTATTTTAGAGGAGCCCCTAGAAAGACACTTGTCTGTACTCATGGTAAGGTAATTAAGCTCAAGACACAGTGTCACAGCAGCATGCAGAGCCTCCTAATGCAGCTGTAAAGCCAGAAGGGCCATTTTGAGGTCTCCCCCTGCAAGGAAACTCTTCAGATATGTTACAGTCAATATGCTTCATACCTGGAGGTTTCTGAGCCATCATCCCCACCAGCAACACTTGGCACACCCCCCTCCCCAGCCAATTATTGACAGTCCAGCATGCTCTTAGCTCTGTGTGTCCGAGCGAGTTCAGCCTAGGTTTTCCTTCCTCAGGATCACAGCATGTATTTGAGTACTCCATCTCCCAAGTCATAGTCAGGTCATATTCCCCTTTCAAGGTGTCTGAGGCATTCCCATGGAGGAATCAAAGCGCTCCAGCACCACCTCATGAATCCTTAGCCTGACCTTTCTGGCTACAGCTGCCCGGAGCCTGGATGTGCCAGAGGCACTTACTTGCTGCACACACATTTTCTCTCAAGTATTGTGGTGGAGTTTCCTCCACCTCTTTGTCAACCACTGTTACAACATACAACCGAGCACCACCGTTAGCAAGATGTGCAATTACCCTACTTGAAATTTCTCTTTCAAGTTTATAGGACTGCAAATGCACAAGGATCCCTAGCAGGTCTCTGTTGCCGTGGACAGTGGAGTTAAACACGATCTCCCCTGGCCCATGGCTTTCTCATAGTGATGGCATCTTCTCTACCCCCTCCCCTTGCTCCTCAGCCCCAACCAGCCTTTACACAAAGGGGCATTTTAGTTTGGTTTTGTCCTACAGAAGTGAATTTCAGTCTTCAGGGCATCATGTAAAGCTGTTAAGTCAGATTCTCAGTCACACGAAGACGGCTTTGTATGAAGCTAACAATAAAAAGTGTCTTTGAAAAGCTGTTTTACTGCTGGATGAGGAATTAGGCCCATTTCACACTTGTTTAAGTTGACAAAATACTTTGTTATGCTGTGAAGAACATGAAACCTCCCAGAAGCATGGCTGGGGCAGCTGCAGTGTCAATGCGATCAGACATTGTGCCATGTCCCCTGGCTACTGTGGGCCATGCTAAAAGGGTCCTTCAGCTCCTTTAGCCCATATACCTCATTTCAGTCACCACCCTTTATTCACAATAAACATAAGAGCACCCCTTTGGAGTAAAGGGGCTGAAATAATAGGAAACAGAGCACCCAAAACACAGGCCAGATGCATGGCAGGCCAGGAGCAGGGCTGTTTGGTCACAGGCCTGTCCCTGCCGTGCGCCAGCCTGGCTGGGAGCCCACATGCGGGAGCCAGCTCTTAACAAGGGCATCTGCCACCAGCTCTCACATAGACATGACCCCCGTCTCTCACAGCATGGCGTGTCAAGGAAAACACACGGCACTGAATCACCCCACAGCAGCAGCAGAGAACAGGCACAGCAACACCCGCAGCCCAGCTAGAAGAAAGATAAGAAGCAGCTTTTTGGGTAGGAAGCGAGGCCCAGTATTTGTTGGCTTCTACAGCATTCAGGAAAATAAAGCGCAGGGAAACAAGGGGTTTTTGTTGTTGGAGATCTTTACCTTTTTATCCCCCCCCCTGCAAAACAAAGCCCACCAGACCTCCAGCATTGCCTGGCCACTCTGGTCAAGAGGCAGTGATACCACCATCAGAGACTTGATTCACCTGCCAATACTTGTGCCCTCAGGGAGCTTCACTGATTATCAGCTGTGCTCGCACCATGCAGCTAACCAGGAGAGGGATCGCACAGAGGGCAATAACATTTACCAAGGAGACTCTCACTACCAACAACAGACACCCTCACTGTAACACACGCTACATGTCTAGTCATGCTGCCTAATTGTAGCATTTCCCCTGATTTGGATGAACAGCGGCAGAATCCAACCCAGCCAGTGCAGTTGCCCTTTTGTGTACTCTTTACTCTATGGGATCCTTAGGATCCAACACACTTTCTGGGTTGAGAACCATGTCTCCTTATGCCTGCATTTTGCAGAGAGCTCCTTGGCTCTCCGGCCACTACAGAGATCTAAAACACCAGCACAGAGAATGAGGCCCTCAACCTTGCCAGAGCATCAGTACAAAGGCTGCAGCAGTCTTCTCCATCATGCAGAGGCCCACAGAAAAAGTTGCTCAAACATGAGATTTCAGCAACCGAACATGCAGAGGAACAAAACGGACATCCAAATGGCAAGTGGAAAGAGCCACAGTTAAAACCAAACCACAGAAGTCTCAAAAGAGAGAAGTAACAGTCGAACATCTCCCCCTCTGAAATTATTTGGTGCGTAGCAGTTTGAGGCGCTTCACACTTAAGCAGGCACGTGATCCTCCATGGCCCCATGTCTGGCTGCAGTCCCACTGTGAGCAGCGTGAAAGGTTTCAGACAGAGGTATTTAGAATTTAGGGAAGAGTAGGAGAGGACAGAGCTCACCCCACTTGCATAAAACCCCTTCCTCCCATAAATGCAACCGCTCTTTTCCATCCCTGTAAGGGTCTGTGACGCAACTTGGGCTGGGGAAACCGGGACGGAAGCACCCACTGGAACATCGCCCCCCTCGCCTGGGATGAAGGGAGAGGTGGCAAACGGCCTCACCACCTCAACTGGCCACAGAAATCAGTCCAGAGATTGCCAAACTGCTGTAGGAAACAACGGCAGCGAGCCCTGCCGGAGCCAGCGGGCCCTGCCGGAGCGGGCCCGGCTTGACAAACAAGCAGGGAGGGAGCGAGGTAGCCTCGGGCAGCAGAGCTCACAAGCAAAATGCCTCAGCCGTAGTGGAAATATCACACAGGAAGAAGACTCTTCTTGATTGCTATTAATGTTAATTCAAGCTACTGAAAACACAAATAATTCCAAAACCAACTGACAGCAGATACATAGAGTATGTGGCAGAGCTCAGCAAAGGTCAGGCCTGTGCAGCACAAAGCCTGGCACAAGCACACAGGAAGACCCAGCTCTTTGCTCTCAGAGCTCAAGGTGCTGGCGCCCTGACTAACGCCTGCTATTACTCAGTGTGAGCAAGAGCATCCTAGTCCAGCGGGCCCAAGCTACCCGACTGCTGGATGTGCAATACAAGGGATGTCTACACCCGCAAATGTCGCTCCTGTGGCAGCTCAAAGAGCTGAACAGCTGCATAAAGAGGATCAAGACCATTTTTCACCTATTCCCTTTTCAGGAGCTGGTCTCACCCTCCTGCCTGTCTATCCATGTTGCTGTGTTTCAGAGAGGCAAATGGCAACAGTACAGGCAGAGCTGACAGTTTGTGAAATTGGGAATTTAGCAGGTTTAACAGATAACATAAGATCCATTGGCTTAAATCAGGGTAAATTAATCGCTAGAAGCAGCCACTGCAAGCAATTTAGACCAAGTAAACGTCTAATCTCTTCTGGGTGATCACTTAATGAAATACAATTAATTTGTTGTGGCTCTTCACTGCAATACTTAAACTTCCCTATATGAAACACTGAAGACATCTATTTTGCCTCTTTTCTTGGCAGATGAGTGTACTCTTTTGAACTCCAGGAGTTCAGCTTCCTGCCTCTTGCACTGGTACCTCTTTTTCCCCTCTGAACTCGCCCATTGAGTCTATCAGTGAGTTTTGGGAATGTATTATTCATAGGAAAAAAAAAAAAAGAGAAAGCGTAAAACATAAGTACATATCTCATCCTGAACTGTCTATCACCTCAGAGGATTACAATTTCCCTTTAATGCCAGCTGGCTACATTACCATAACTAAATCAATGGATTATACTGGCCATTGTAAACACATGCTGTGCTGCGCTCCTGCCAGTGTCCTTGGCTGACCAGCCACCTCTGTCCCGTGCCCTAAGGAGGGAGCTGGCAGGATGAGCCAGAGGCCAAGGTGCCTTCTCGGCTGCTTGAGCGGAGGAGTCTGGCATTGCAGCAGCAACTTCTGCCGGTGCCTTGGCAAGCTGGGCCTCTGCGAGCTGGGGGTGGATGCTCCCCATACACAGTAGTATCCAGCTGGCTGGGAGATCACACGTGTCAGAAAGTTGGCTGGATTAAAGTGGTATTTGAAAGAAGGAAATAATTTAATTAGCTGTCACATTATTTTCTTTCTAGGTTTGTCATATTCAGTATTTTTTTGTTGTGTCATCTCTACCAAAAAACAAAAAAATCCAGATGAGAAGCAGCATGTTGGAACAAGCGCACAAAAGTGCTTTGCTTTCACCTTATTTGAAAGATTTATCACATGCTCCAGGTTAATCCGTTAGGCAAGATTATTCTAACAAGGTGTGGCCAGCATTTTTATAACGTATGAAACATTTTCTTCCAGATTTATGTGCTCCCTCTATTTATAGTCCATATGTGGTGTATATTACAAACTGGTGTGATAAAGACTCAGGAAATTTTCTGAGACTTGTGTGTTATGTTTTTTTTTTTTTCCTTTTTCTCCCTCCCTCCAGCCCCGACTAATTGGTCAAAGACACAACTAGATACCCACACCCAATACATATCAGACTTGTCTGCAGCTTTAGATGCACAAATATCTTTTCAAATCTGGTTCCATCACTTTACATGCCTTATTATGCATTACAGACATTTACATGCCTTAAATCTACTTAGATTGCTTTATTACTCAGAGGAAAGAACACTGGAAATTACCCCTATCCTACTGACAATTAAAAACAAAAAATAAAGAAGAATTACAATTACCCTTGGCATTCTCATAAGCCACCTCCACTGCAGGTGAAAACATGCCAGACAGACAGGATGTGGTTTGGGAATGGAGTGAGGTCTAGGATTCAGCAGGGAAAATCTCTGGAATTTTAACTCTGAGCAGGCATCTCATAAGGTCCCTGCTAGAGAAGCACTTCATTGACTTACATGCATATTTTAGTGCTTTTCTAAATCAGAATTCCCTCAAAGGGCTGTATGCTGAGCTATATTTCACTATTAAGTTTAGAGTAAGACCCAAATAATAAATAAAGGCAAAATCCATTCCTGATGTGAACTGGGGTCATGCTGGAGATGAATTTGACACAACTGACCTGTTTGGTTTTCCTCTCTTAAGGCAAGAAAATGCAGAGACTTGAGGAGCACTCTTTTATCAACATGCAACAGCAGCACAGCTTGCAAATACAGTTGCCTGAGTCTCGCAATCTTTTACCCAGGGCTTATTCTAGAAACCTCTTCCTCCCTCCCCCCCCATCAACTGCAACAAAAGTTTTGCTTGAGGAAGGAGCAAGACCCAGAAGAGCTGCTCTCTCCCTTGTGTTGCAATATCCAATCTGAGTGTTACTATCAGCTTTTGGAAACTGACTGTATAGGAAACACAGATGATGTTTGCATATTTTAATTTTAAATATCTCTGCTCAGCATAAGGATGGAACCTAATAAGTTGCTTTGTTTCTGCCTCATGAATTAATTCAGCCTGCTAACTGATTTGGATAAAGCATTTTGATTGCAACTAATAAATTTGTTTTCTGGGCAGGCAAAACAACTTTTGGAGGCAAAGTAACAAGTTCCTTAGCATGCCAGGAGAAGTACTTTTATAATATCTGTAAGGAATAGACTTTTTCTTTTTTTAACCCACTTGTTCCACCCATGTCTTTTAAATCAATCAGATAAATTCACCTTGTTTTTCAATGTCCTGAATCCCGATAGCTCTGCACACTTGATAGGTAATTTAATCATCGTTGGTGTGGATGAACACAAGCTCAAATTAGCTTCTGAAAGGCTTAGTTGTCCTGTAGATAGCTCTGCCTTTCCACTTTTATGCAGGAACTGAGCTTCACCAACTGGTTAGCTAGAGGTGTCATTAAAAATTTACAGAAAGAAACAAAGGTGTGCTCCAGCAGCTCTCCTTACCCTTTCTACTGTTACTCCAGCACACAAAAGGTATGGAACCTGCTTCATGAATAATGAGTCATGTAATATGCATAATGCATTTTTAATGGCACACAGTAATAACATTGAGAGAGATATTTCCAATCTTCAGACTTACACTGCAGCCTCTCAGTAGCCTGTTCTGATTCTCCCCAGATAGATCTTCTTTTCCCCCTCTTCATTTAAAATTCCCCACCTTAAAGCTGTGACATTTTCCCAGAGGTAGCTGCATTTCACCCAAATCAGCAGCTGACCTGGTGCTCGATGCAAGCGGGGCTGGTGAGGCAGGGAACACCCTCCCATGCAGCCATGCACAGGGGTTTTCAAAGGGGTTCGGGCCTGAGCAGCGGCTCAATGCCGGTGCCCTGAGGTATACCAGTAAGTTGCGAGACACTCTGGGGGAAGACACACTTAAACCAATAAAAACAGCCACCGAGTTTCTTCCCTTGAAGAACAGTCCTGTCACACAGGCTGTGTCCACGCTGCAGGGCCCTCCCACCCCACCAGCAGCTGCCTCCTCTGGCCACCCAACCCCAGCCAGCAGGTCTGCACTAGGCTCAAACCACACTAGTTATCCTGTTTGAAAATTAGACACTCTGAGGAGCAGGCACACACTGCTATTGTAATTTTAAAAGTAAATGCTGGTAACAGAGCCCACTCGGGGCCTGCTGGAGTAAGGCCTGCCTGCAAGGAGTGAGGCTTTGCCTGGCAGGAAAAGGCCCTCCTGAGGGCAGAGGGGCTGGGGCTGGCTGCTGCACCCTGGCCACCCCATGCCCAGTACCCCTGGCCAGCATTCACTCCACCCACAACAGTAGCTTCCCTGTGAAATAAATATCAGGCATCACCTCAGGGGCAGCCCCAAGCCTACCTGTGCCACTCACTGAGCCATCCCTTGGAGCCTCCCCTGGTCTGGGCAGGGCCCAGGGCATCACCAGGCCTTCCCCGTTACCACTTCATCTCCTACACTGATCTTCTGCGTTAATTAACCCAGCATAATGGGTCTAATGTGGTCTTCAGAGCACCTGGCAGCTCCTGTGTGCCTATGCTGCAGCCTCTCACCCTGACCGCTGTGACTGTGTACCGTGTTTCTGTTTAATAAAAGCCCCGTCTGTGAAGCCTTGGTGTGGGCAGTTGTGCGTGGAAGAGCTGACCCCTGCCCAAGCGGCACATGCTGGGTTAGCCCTGCAGAGACACTCTTCAGCCACAGCCTGTGAGGGCAACCCTGTGAGGAAAGGGCTGTGGCTGAAGTTCTCAGAGGTGGCAGAAAGCAGAAGCACAGAGGGACGTGGGCGGCACCATGGCAGGTGGTGTGCCACGGGCCCTCGGGCGGGCAGGGTACCCCCAGGGGTAGGCTAGCCCAGTGGGGCAGAGCAGGCCTCTGCTCACTGGTTTTATCCAGAATAAAAGTACAAACAAAGCTGGAAACAAGTGTATATATCCATGCGGGCACACAAGGTTATGTGCACATGTAAAAAAAGCCCAGGCTGCCATGCTGTGCTCTGCTGGGAAAAGGACAAGGAGCCCCTCCCATCATCCTCCTGCTTCTTTTGTATGTGCTTCGACTGCCAGATGGAGCAAGGCCTGCTGACAAGGCAGGCAGGCAAAAGGCAATTCTGTGAGTCCCAACAGGCTTAAGTATAAATGACGCACCTGCTGCTCAGGTGTCCCTGCAAACTCCTGGACATTTAATCTTTCAGGAGGACATTCAAGTTCCTCCTGGGCTGAGCAGGGACTTCTGGCAGACTACATCTCCAAAGCAGACACTTAAAACTGCTATTTCCTCTCTAAACCGTTTTATGGTGATAGTCCTAAGCACAGTATACCCCAGTCTTCAGAAGTGTGAAATCAGTGGGAGTTGAACAAATAAATATGACAGTGGTGTTCTTTAATCACCAGAGCCTTTGTGCAAATTCTGCTGTGCCTGCATTCCCTCCTTGAATGCCAAATCCCTGACCATCAGTATGGTGTATTATTCTAACGGCTGACATTCACAAATGTGCTGAAGTTACATATGGAATGAAAATCACTCTGGACCATCGTCAATACTTTATTAACTTAAAACATTGTTCCAATAAATATGTACCAATAAACATAAGACACTCCATAAAATCTAAAGAAGGACATTTACAAACCTGTCAACAAAGTAAAAACAGCATTTTTTTAACTGAGGTACATGCAGGGTCATTTAAGGCAAATTCAGTCAATTATATTTTTATAATGATTCCTGCCCACCTCAGCTGAGTTTCCTTTTAAAAATTAAAAAACAAAACCAGATATACAAATGATGCTATTGAGTAGCTATTTTCTAGTTATTAGAACAAGCCCAGAGTGTGGCAGCCAGTAATGGTTCTGAACAGAAAGCCTGTGCCTCCCCGGTGCTCCTGCCCTCCTCAGTCACGATCACTTGTTGGATGGGTTTCTAGTTGTAAGGCATAACTCTGTGCTTTGGCTTTTCCACTTGTCTTTCACAAGCTTCCTTCTCCCCAGTGGATGTAGCAAGAAGTAACCCCCCATGCCTCAAACACACCCGCACACAGCCAGGCCTTGCACAGACAGAGAGATGGCTCTGGGAAGATAAAAAGAGCCTCTCTGTAACGGTTAATGCAGCTCCCGATTTGCACCAGAACAAGTGAGAGCAGGATCAGGCCCAAGCTGGTACTTTTGCTTGAAAACCAGCAAGATGTCAAACTGCACAGTTCAGTCCTGATCCTCCAGGTTTTCCTAACAGGAAACCAAGAGTAAAGCCATTCAGCACGGAAACTCAACCAAGGCAAGCACTCCCCACACCACATGCTGATGGCTCTCTGTCATTACCATGTAAACACTGTTATACCCATGTGTCCCTGCAAGGTGATTCAAGCTACTGAAAACTTCAGGGGGTTCATCTTGGCCATGGGAGAAGTATTTTCCAGCTTACAGATATTTGGTAGCTTATTCGTCTTCGGAGTATCAGGCTTCATATCTAAAAGGCTTATTTTCCAGTGTTATTTCAGAAACAGAGAGGGGGAGAGAAAAAGAGAAACCCCAGCCTTTAATTTCCGCTTTCACAGTCACTCAGGTTGAGCTGTCAATGCACAGCCCTGTCCTTTCCTCTCCGAGCTCCTGGTCAGAAAGGTAATGCCAGCGTCTGTGCTCAGGACAGGGCTCGGATCCAGCGGGGAAGCCAAGGGATTCTGTTCTCATAGTGTTGTAAGTGCTTTCCCTATTGCAGCTGGGACTCATTTCAGGCCGTGCTGTGTCTCCCGGTGTCTCCGTAAATCCACCTTTCGTTGGAAGCCTTTGCCACACAGATCACAGCCAAAGGGCTTGAAGCCTGTGTGCTTCCGACTGTGGGTGATGAGGTTGGAGCTCTGACTAAAGGCTTTTCCACACACCTGGCACTTGTGAGGCTTCTCACCTGCAAGCAGAAGGTGGGAGAGAGAGAGGGTGTGAAAAAGGCGACATGCTGCTTAGACAGGACCAGAGCAACAGGAAATGCACACTGGGCCTTAGAGCTAATCAAAGTGATTCCTGTGTGATTACCAAAGAAGTCATTCTTATAAAAAACATGCATTTGGGAGCCCCGGAGCATTAGCTGAGCCTGCACTGCAGCTGAGCAGGCCTGGAGTTGGCTGTACCTCCATTGGCCCAGTATAGTCCTGGGAGCAGCCTGAAGCACAGAGTGCTCCCAGGACACTGTAACTTGGGAATACATTTGGCTGCATCGACTCTGCAATTTAAACTGGCTTTGTGTCCTAGAAACATCAGGAACTCCTGGAAAGACCCCCAGTCGTGCCGAATGCCTGACATCAATTATCATAACATCAGCATGGGGGTGGGTGGAATAGATTTGTTAAGCCAAACCTAGTGAGCTGGGGTCTGTCCCCAAAGGAGGTATGAGGGCCCTTAAGTGAACCCTGAAGGGCAGGGTTCATCCAGAGATCTGCTCTTCTCTCCGTTCCCCTCACTGAAATGCTAGCAGCCACCTGGAGCCAGCCCTGAAGTTCTCCTGCAGGCAAATAATGTAAATAGGAATAAATCCAGCCTCTGGAACTTCTCCTACAGAAGGGTCAGTGGCAAAACTCCCCTGGCCTCCATGGGAGCAGGATCTCAGTGCATTTTCATAGTGTTTATTATCAAATAATGCATAAAAGGGAACCCAACCACAAAACCAAGCCTGATTTTCAGAGTGGCTTTGCACCTGCAGAGCCTACTGACTTCAGCTGGAGCAACAAACTCTTTGCACAGTTGAAGATCAGGTTCTTAGAAACATAAAATAATACAAAATGTGCTGGAGGTTCAGTTCACAAGTGTATGCTGCATATGAAAGGGATCCCTGATTCAGTTAAGGACCTGGTTTTATATTAGCAATTTAAAAGCCCAGGCACTGTTTCTGATCTCACAACAGAATAATGGTTTTGACTGATTCAGAATTTGGCTGAAATTCTACCTAAGCCTCATTTGAAAAGTTACTATGGCGATACTTTTTGTGTTACTTCCTAAATAGTTCATTTTCATCCAGCAAACATCTGGTGGAAAATCTTTATAAGTAACATTCATTGTTCACGGCTTGTCATCTAGAAAAGTCGCAACCAAGCAGTGCTTGGTATATAATGCCATCTTTCTACACATTTGCCATTTTTAGGCTTCACCCTTGATATCTGCTAGTGGTCACTATCAGAAAACACTATTTTGGTCATCTGAACCTTGGGTTTGGCCAGTACAGCTGTGATTTTGTGTCTACAAATGCTTCTGTATCTCATATATCATTAATTTCCCTCTAATTTAAGTGAATGGTGCAGGTCTGAAAGGCAAGATTTTCTTTTAAAGATTTCTGATAAACCTGCCTTCTCACTGAATGATATTTTTAAAACAATTTCCTTCGGTGATTCACCTGCACTTCATTAGTTTCCATGTTTATTACTAACAGTGAAACTTGAGAACTCTGCATCTCGCCTTCCATTCTGTATCAAACTGCAGCCATTTCTCAGAAAGTCCGGGTGGAAGTGCAGACAATCTCTGAACAAATATTTAGACTAAGCGTTGGACCCTAGGCCCTCCAGTTTAGTGTTTGGTCTACAGGAGGAGACTCCTGTTGTTCCTATTGTAAACTGGTAGATCCTGCAAAAAGAAATGCTGCAATAAAATTCACATGTCATTTTCCAGGGACCTCAGCTGTAAATCAAGGCTACACGAATATAATACTGTACAAATCATCTTACACAAAAGCCCTTTGAATAAACATTGGTGGATCCTATTAAGGGAACACTGATTGGATTGCGAGGATTTGGGTTATTTTGCAGCTGCTGTTCATGAAACCATATTCAAATCACCCTCCTTTGCACGAGTAGAGCTCAGATAGCATGAACAGCAGCAGGGCAGTGAGAACCACGGGGAGGTGCACGTACTGTCCCAGCTGAGGAGGAATGGACTGCTGCAGAGAGACCTCTTCAGCGACCTGCCCCCACAGTTGAGGTTGAACACCACCAGCTGCAGGGCTGACCTGTGTGAATGAAGGTGTGTTTCTTCATATCAGATTTCTGGTGGAACCGCTTCCCACAGTACTGACATGGATAAGGCCGGGTGTCCGAGTGGATGAGCAGGTGGGTGGACAAAGTAGAAGATCTCTTAAAACTCTTGCCACAAATCTTACAATCAAAGCTGCGTTCCTGCAGAGAGAGGAGCCCAAACACACACACGTTACACCACACTAGCGATCCCACCAGCAACAAACTCCCCAGCAGCACATCAGTGTTGCCCGTTCTGCCTTAGCAAGCACTTCCACTTCTCCAGAGAGTTGGACTGGCCTGAGGAGATGCTACACTGGCATAATAGCACCACATGATAAAAAAAGGTAATGCACCCTCTCCCAGTTCTGTGCACTGCTCCTCACAAAAATTTAATTGAACAGCTTTTCCTGCTGGCAGGAATGGCCAAGTGGGAGCAGCCCTGACCGACCAGGCACAGTCTGCCTGCACATTTCAACAGGGGCCCAAGACACGATAACTCCACTGGAAAGCCCAACAGCTCCAGCACTGTTCAGAGGCCACCTCTTCACTGTACACAGGAAACTGGGTGCTGAGGTCTGCTTGACTCTCCTGGGAAACCTTTGTGGCAGGCTGACTTTGCTGGTAGGGTAGCAACTAACTGCTTATTTGTAGTTCCATTACAATTCAAGTGAAAGGTACCTAGAGCACCTGGGGAAAACAGCTTTTTGGCTTACTACTTGAACATATCGAACTAAATGCATTAAGATCTTGCTGTCTCTCTCCTCTCCTTCACACACTCCTCTCCACCACTTTCTTCCACCATAAATCATCTCTTCTTTCCATCCCTTAACTACCATCACACCTTCCTCTTCCTGCTATACTTTCATACAATCACCTTAGTTTATTTGGCTTTTAATGCACTCTCCCTGAAACGTTGTCCCCTCCATGGACACAATATGCAGTGCTGCTCTTTTCACCATTATTTAATGGGTGATGAGATATTTCCCCTCATTGTGTGCTCTGCTGTTGCACACTCAGGAAATTGTAAATAAAACAGTTAGCAAAATACCACTGCTTGTAACTCTATCTTCCAAAAGCCAATCTGAAGAAGGAAGATTTGCCAGGTCAAGTGGGTGGGTGAAGGGGAAATATGGCACAATATCAGCAGGTGGAAAATGTTACAAGTCCTCCTACCAAAATTAACTACCATATTCTTTTGGTGTGTGACTCAGAGTGTGTCGAGACGGGTGAAGTCTGTGCTCGATACCTGACTGGTCCTTCAGATGTTCCCTGCACAGACACAATAACTACAAACAAGGGAAGACTCACTTATTTGGGGGAGGGGAGGAGAAAGAATGAGGAGAGCTGCATCGAAAGAAAGCACAGTGAGTTCCTTTAGCTGTTAAAAAAAGTTGACATCCGCATTACAACTTCCAGCTCTGAGAGTGAAAATTTATTATTTATTATCTGTTACTTCTGGAGTGCCAAAAGTGCCCATTGCTTAATACAGACGCAAGCAAGTCTGGGGAATGGAAACAAAGCCTGTGTTCTTTAATTTGTTTATTTGCTCCTTTGCTCACTAGCTGCCCACCCTTTCCTCTGCTTGCCACCATATTCTTCACCCACAACTGCCCACTGCAGCCCTACCATGTCCTCTTCCTCTCCTCAGTTTAGATGCCCGCTTACTGCCCTGTGATTGCCTTCATGGCCTCCCCAGTGCCGGCTGAAGCAAGCAGCTGGCCCTGGCCCTCAGACCTTCATCCTGGCAGTCTGCCCCGCTCTCACCTGCGAGTGCACGGCCTTGTGCTGCTCCAGGCTGACTGCATGGCCGAAGGTCTTGCCACACATGTCACAGGCAAAGGGCCTCGTGCCACTGTGTGAGCGGCGCACATGTACCTCAAGGCCATGCGGCGTGGAGAAGACCTGAGGGGAGAGAGTACACAGGGTCAGGCTTGCCAGGGAGAAGGGGCTGGGGAAGAGTCATAACCAGTGTGGGAGAAAGGGATCCCTACCTTGCTGCACTTGACACACTTGTAAGAGCCAGTGCTGATGAGCAATGGGCGGCACAAGAGGTCTGACTCCACTTTGATGCCACCTGGCCCCTTCTCTTGCTGCAGCCCAGGCTGCGTCTCGGCATAGAGTCCAGGTGCTGCTGCCGGCGCCCGCTCAAACAGCCCCGGGCCCGGGGAGCCGAAGTCACCATAAAGTCCAAGGGAAGAGCTACACTCTGCACTGTAGAGGGCAGGCTCGGAGCCTCGCTCGCAGAAGAGCCCCAGGGCTGAGGTTCGCTCCAGTGTCGGGCAGGGCCTGTAGCTTTGCACAAGGTGCCTCAGCTCGGAGCCACCCAGGCTGTTCCACATGTATGGTTTGAAGGGCACCGAAAAGGGGGGTGCTTCATCTAGGGACGGACACACAGATTGCTCCGAGGCTGCAGAAACACAAGGGCATGGGAATTAGTGCGCTTCACAATCCAGCCACTATCATGGGGCAGAATCGTCTCAGGACTCGGACTTGTGCCCACAGTCAGACCCCTGTAGTGCACATTAAGGCTGCCCTTTCATCTCTAATGGGAGGACATTTTATATTGCACAGTAGGGTCAGTGCATCCACTACTACCTACTCACCTGCTGTCCCAATCAAATTATTTAAATTTGATTTATTTGAGGTAGACACCGATTTTGTCTACCTCCATCTCTGGGTGCCCAGGTGTGTACACACTGATTTGACTGTTGAGACACTAAACAACTCAATCTGCAACTTCCTTTGGTTTTATCTGCAGCTCCTCAGAAAAGTGTATCTACTATGTCCCAAGTTGGGCATCAAAGGTGACAGTCCAAATGTTTAAGCTCTGATGTAGATCACACACATCCATATAGCAAATATACATTACGGACATGCCAGAAGGAGCAAGAGTGCCGAGATTTAGCTGTTCAACAAAACTAAAAACTGCTTGTTGCACAATTTAATGCCCAAATCTAGTCTCTCACCTTCATGCCACAACTGTCCATAAATATACTACAGCATGATTGAAATAAAGAACAGCTTCTGAGGTGCTTGAATGTCATACCTCACTTTTTCAGAAAAAAATAAACTAAAATCAGTCCTCATCCGAGATAAAATCATGGTTGTTTCAGACTGCTCGGCGTTTCTCCAAGTAAAGAAACTGAGTCCACGCAAAACATTGAGCTTCACAAAATCACCAGTATAAAAATTGAAGACACTAAAAGATTTTCCTAGCAGTCATAGTCAAAGCGATCTTCCACCAGGACAAGCTCAGATGGCTTCAGTTGGCTCTAACAGGCTCACCTTTGGCAATAGCATCTGACCAAGACAGTGGGCACCACAAGATGAATCACACTTGGGAGGCCCATAGCAGAGTCTGATGCAATGGCAGGAACACAGCCTTTGAGATCAGTGTCTAAAGGCACAAATGCTCAGGGAGCCTTGCATAGAGGAAAGCACAGTTGGGCAGGGAACATGAGGTACCAGACCCCAACTGTATCTGCCAGAGATGCTGATTAATGCCTGAGGTGCTCTGCTTTCACTCTTCATCACAACAGGCAGCAGCACTGGGGGAGTCAAATGTCTCCACTGGACAAATGTTTTAGTGAACCAAGGAAAACACGAATGAATGAACTGCTGAAGTGCCGATGCCTTCACAGAGATATTGGCATCCCTTACAACTTGGGCTTCCAGTTGTAAGGGATAACCTCCCTTACCCAAAAACTAGCCCACCCACAATTGCTCTCTTGCTTTTTCTCATTCCTGTCAGCTCACAGCTCCCATGGCTTTCTTGACCTTTTCAACCTTTCGCAAACCAAGATAATGAGGGGTGGGCTGGGGAAGGAAGGCACGATGTGTTAGGATATCCACTTGGATAGGCAGATGGTCACTGAGGGTTACAGAAGGGAGTGGGAAATGAGGTGAAAATTGAGATTTGAATGACTTGACTGTTTCCTATCTTTTACATAATTTCAGATGTTAACAGTCTCAAATTCTTCCATTGAAATTAGCGGTCTTTCGGTTGGAAATATATGCGCACATACCAACTGGGACATTTGAACAGAGCGATGAAATCAAATTAGCTGACATGGTGCTGAGCATGATTTTTCCTGTTCTGCACTGACTGCAAAGTTGTGGTCAGCGACACATCATCTATCTTGTGTCTTTGCAACCAGTTTCAGTGTTGCCATCTCTCACGATTTTATCACAAGATTCAAAACTATCTTAAAGCCCCAGCTCTTGAAACTGCATGATATCATCAGGCCCTCAGCTTTCCTTTTGTCTGCTTGTTCTTGTTGTAACTTTTTTTTCCTCTTAAAGTCAACTTCTAGCCCAGACTGTAAAGAAAAGCATGAAAACCCAAACCCTCAATATTTCAACACTAGAACTCAATATCCATAAGGTATTACTTACAATCTTGATTTCTAAGCCAGTCCGTTGAGTGAGAGGAGAGGGAAGGCTGACCTGATTTTTGAGCCCTTGGAACTGGCAACACGGGACATGGTGAACATTGCACCACAGATCAGTTTGCGTGCAGTGTTCCTTCCATCACCTCACATGCTTTGGAGACCTCTCAAGCACAAGTGCAGGGGAGCCACTCACGCTATACTTCTCAGGGGCAAGCTCAAGCCATCCAAGCCCTGTACCCAGTGTCAAGGTGACCTGCAAACCCTGCTCTGCCACACTGCAGGGCACTTCTGTGTCTGCCTCTCCTCCACTCCACAGCCTCCAAGGGGTGAGCAGGGAGAGAGAGACAGATTCTCTCTCCTCTTCCTAGCAATTCTGTGCAGCCTTTATATAGACCACTTCTGGGAGAAGAAACATCAATGCTCTTTTTTGAAGGCAAGGCAAATGCAACCTGAAATGGTTGGGAACAGATTGATATGCACAGCAAAGAAAGATTCAAGTGTCCTCCTCCACAGACCACAAAACACCACACTCTCTGCACAACTCCTTTATACCCAGTAAAAGGCTCCCTCCAAGACTGTAGCATCAACAGGCTCATCAGGAGATACTAATATACTGCTGCACTGAGCTATGAGGCAAGCACATGTGATTACAGACACACGTAGAAAGTGAGGTTAAATAACAAGGTGAATTGCACTGATGGACTCAACAACGTTAGAGTGTTAACAACCCTATAAAGGCATTGTATCTGTGCATGCCCGCCTGGATCGGCAGCACAGCACTCAAAGACAAACCTGAAATCTGGCTTTCACTGCGTACTGAAGCGCAGCCTGCACCTATGTTCACTTCTAGTGATAAGGGGGTGATAGTACTACTCACCACACCTGCCCTGAGCATGATTTAGAAACATCATTTCTCATCTGCCCTGCCTGTCAAAGCACAGAAACTGTGCCCCACCCAGACAAACACAATCTTAGAAATCCAGTCTCTCACCAGTGTGTCTTGCAGAAGTGACCTAGGCACAAATTCCAGCTTTGCACCGAATCTGACAAAGCAGCTGGAAGGCAGAGGGGTTGGGGGGCAGCTGTGGAGGAAGCCCGACTATCTAATCCTGCTGCCACTGCCTTTATCATTAACGTAACGGCACCTCTCTCAGTGCACTGAGGTTCATTTAATAAAGCTCTTTCCTTACAGTACTTGGAGTCTCTTACCTTCCTGTTCCTCCTGTGAAGGGGATCAGACAGTCCCAAGAACAGCCTTCCCCTCCCGCCTCCCCCCAAAAAAATCTTGATCTGGGGATGTCACCCTTATTTTGCAAAGATACCTTCCTTGGGTAGCTGGATGGTTGGCGGGGAGCTAATGAATCCCACAGCAGGGGAAGAAATGAGTGGGGAGGAGGAAAAGGCAGAACAGCCCTGGTAAATACCAGCTCCATTTTACATCTGTCTTTTAGACACTTCGTGAAATGGTCTGTTTCCCGTGCAGAAACTGTAATTATTTGGGGAAGGAGGAGCAGGACAAATTTGTTAGAACAAAAATTACACACATTGCTACACTTGGTGCAGAAATATTAGCAAAAGAGAGACTGCTGCATTCCTGCATTTGGTCCGGTCTGTCATTTGCACAGACTGAAACTGTCCCGTAGCTGGCTGTGATGATACTGGGCAGCATTTTGAATGTCCCCTCAGAGGGTTTTAGGACTCTTAAAAGAGGGGGAGGCTTTAAAAATGCAAACCCACATCATTACAATCCACCGTTGATATGCAAGGACACTAGAAAGACGAAGTGGGAAAACCGGTGGGGAAACGGGACTAAGCATTCATTTGCTGGCGTCTGCTGTCAGTTGGTAAAACTGAGACAATTTTTCCTTCGCTAAGACAGAAATTGTTCTTTTTTCCAGCTGTCACTTTTTAACCAAGGCAATAAAGTGGTTTTTATATATACATATTTTTGTTATAAAATGACACCATTGTATTTTTAAACGAGATAAGTATTCACGCCAGGCTGGGGACAGCATCTCCCACTGCTCCAACCACATCAAAGGCAGGACGAGGGAGCTAGAGACAGGCGCTGCAGCCATAAGTGTGAGTTTCCTGGATTTGGGGTGTTTAAATCTGACCGTCATTATTTTCATCTGGTTTTTACGAATGCGTTTTTAGAAAAGCAAAAAAGAACACAAAGAGAGAGAAGGGGGAGGGAGGGAGGGAGGGAGAGGGAGAGATCCTTTTTATAGGCAAGACGCAAGAAATAACCTGAAAGGGAGTTAGGGAAAACGTCTAGCAGGTACTACAAAACACAAAGTCAACGCTGTTTGCTACAGGTATATAGATAGCCTAGTAGAAATTTTTACTGTCTTAAAAAACATCTAAACTCTGGGTAGCAGGACCCTGTTGGAAAATGCCGGGACCTTTAAAACATAACTGGCTTGCCTCTAGCAATTAATCAGAAACCAAAAAATCAACGCCCGATGGCATCACAACTTTCAGCTTTCCTACAGCCTGTCACCCAGCCCATCTCCCGCTGCTAAGGGAGCAGCAGGAGATGGGCTGGAAAAGCAACCCGAGAGAGATAACTTGAAAACGAGTAGAAGGGACAGATTTGCTTTTTCCCCCGTGGGAAAAGGCAAATCTGTCCCTTCCACTCATTTTCGACGGCGGAGTCCAGCCATGAGACATTGCCCCACGGCACCGACACAGACACGCAGCTGGACCCTCTCGCCCTGGTCCTACCTGGTGAGACAGAGGGGGAGGGAGGTCTCCAAAAATCCTCAAACTCTGACACCCTGTCGCAGACGCTGCCCTCGCAGCTGGGCGCTGACTCGGAGGTGCCATCGGCAGCCTCGGTAAGGTGGGATTCCGGGGAGAAGCGCCCCTGGGACGGCTCCGGATCGGGCAGGACGGTGCGGCACAGCCCCGCGTCCTCGGGGATCTTGCTGTCTGCAGGGAAAAGGGGGCAAGGGGCTCCTCAGTGCGGGTCCGCGGTGGGAGCCAGCCACCTCCCGCGGCGGCCCCACTCCCACCAAGGTTTGCTGCCGGACTCTCTCCAGCCCCACATCGGCCCCTCCGGCGCCCCGCAGGGGCTGCGGTGCCGGGGGTCTTGCACTGCTACCGGCCGGTCCTGGTGCCGCTGGCAGCGAGGTGATGCGGGGCGGGCGGGCTGTGTCCGCCGCAAGCGAGGCTGCGACCGAGGGACTCCTACCTGCACAGATCTGGGCTAGCACCGTCTCCAGCCGCAGGCTGTAGTCCTCGTCAGCGGAGCGGGGCTGGTGGTAGCTGTGCGCTTTCTTGCTCTTCACTAGGAAGGACCTCGGCATGGTGGGGTGCTGTCACGGCCGGCGCGGCCACACTCCTTCTCCAAGCGCCGGGCACGGCGGCGGCGGCGAACGTCACCCCCGAGTCTCCCGCGGGGCGGCGGCGGGGAGGCGACCTGCGGGGAGGCGCCGAGCCCGCCGGTGAGGGCCGGGGGCGCCGGCCGGGAGGGGCCGCTCGCCGGGGGCGGTGCGCCAGGTGGCGGCGCGCAGGTGGCTCCAGCCACCGCCCCCGGCCCCGCTCGCCTCGCCCCCCCTCCCCGGAGCGCAGCTACTCGATCTCCTGCCGCCCCCGGCCAACGCTGCCCACCCCCGGTGCCGCTGGGGCCGCCCCGGCCACGCTCCGGCGGCCCGACGGCGAGCGGTGCCCGGCCCGTCGGAGAAGGGATGCCGGCCCGACGGCGGCTGTCGGATCGCGGGGAACAGGCAACAGCAGCGGCCGGGCACCGCTCGTCGGACGAGCGGGGGCCGAGGCAGCTGGGGGGCCGGTCATGTGCACCCCCGTCCCTCCGCGGGAGCGCGGCCGCACTCGGCCGACTAGGCGCACCGCGCCTCCATGTTTACGCCCGCGCCGGTAGCCGCGGCAGAAGCGGCGCCAACAAAACGCACCCCCGAAACGGCTTATCAGTCCCTGCCACCCAGAACGGGCTGGACGGCGCAGGGCTGCTGCCGGGACGGGCGGGAGAGTCGTTACGAACCCGACAGCCTAAACCAGACGCCTGAGAGGCTGTTGCTGTCGGAGGGACTGATTCACCCATCCAGCGCGAACCACCGATAACGCGAAAACGAACAAAACGGAATCTCTCCTGCAGCCCGCAGCTGTTGGCGTCGCGGCACCTTGCAGCTGCGGGCACCGAAAGCCGGGGCGGGGAGAGAGACGAGGTGGGAAACCTCCTGAGGGGGGGCTGCGGGGAGCTGGGGGACGAGGGGGACAGGGGCCGAGTTAAGCAGAGCTGCCCCGAACCTGCTTCTCGGGGGAAGGCGGGAGAGGTTCACTCGAACTCGTCCAGCGCCGGGCCGCCTCTGTCGTTACACTCGACACTTTGCAAAAAGCGAGTTTAAACCACGTTCGTTTGGTTCTTTTGGGGGACTTCGGCGTGTTGCTCCCCCCCCCCCCCCGTCAGTGGCCTCAGGTTTGCGACTGGGGAAAGAAGGGGCCCGGCCCCGCCTGCCCCGGCCGCAGCGGAGCCCGTCGGCGGGGGCGCGAGAGCTGCCCCGCAGGTGGCGACCCTGGCTGCGCCGCGAAGCACCGCGCCCGCCGGGGGCAGGGCCGCTCCGCGCCGCCGGGGAGGCACCGCCCCCGGGCACGGCGCCGGGCGGGCGGATGGGAGCGTTGCTGCCCAGGCCCACCTGCGCCTCGGTTCATCCTTGAGCGGGGACTGGTGCCGAGCGGGGGGGCGAGAAATCAAAGGGGCCCGATAACGCGTCGCCCTCCCCGACACCAACGGCAGCCGCAGCCGTTGGGGGGCTCCGGGCGCCGGCGCCGCTTCTGCCGCGTTTTCCTGCCGGCGCGGCGCTTTTCCCTCCAAAAGCCACGCCGCGGAGGCGCCGCCGGCCTCCCCCGCCCCGCTGCCCAAGGCCGGAGCCTGCCGGGCTGGGGCCGGGCCCGTGGGAAGGCGAGTCCCACAGCCCACCTGGCCGCCGCTCCGCCGCGGGCACCTGCCCCCGCTCTCCCCCTCCCTCCCGCCGGCCGTTGGCCCGAGGGCCGCGCGCGCGGCCGCTGCTGGCGCCTGGCGGCACGCGGGGCCCGCGCCCGCCAACGGCCGCCGCTGTGGGGGCGCGAGGCCGGCGCCTCCCCGAGCCGCCGCGGCTGAGGCAGGGCTGGAGCGGCGCGGGGGGCCGGCGGGGAGGAGAGGAGAGGAGAGGAGAGGAGAGGAGAGGAGAGGAGGGGAGAGGGGGCGCTGCCACCCCGGCCAGCCCGCCCACGCGAGGCGAGAAAAGCAAGAGCGCTTACCCATTTGGAGGGGCGAAGGAAGCTGGGCTGCAGACGGGGTTTGCGCCGCAGCCTGCTAGTTTGGGTGACTTTAAATTTAGCCTCCCTTTAAGGAGCAATGGTGCTTGAGTTGCCTTTTTTTTTCTTTTCTGTCTCTCTCAACTCCTTCAGAGCTCGGCCCCCTAAACCACAAATTCCACTTCCTGAGCGTTAGGAGCTTCTGCAAAAAAAAAAAAAAAAAAAAAAAAAAAAAAGGCTTTAAAAAAAAAAGCCAAAGCCTCACAAATCAGCACTTTTCCCCCTCCTCTTTCTCTCTCGTTTTTCCTTAAATGAAAATGTCTTACCGTATTCCACCTCACAGAGCCCGCTGAAGTGACATCGAAGTGTCATTCTGGAATCGGGCGTTTCATTTCTCTCGGGGTTCTGCTCTAGAAATTACACACATCTATCTGAACTATTCTTGGATCCCCTTCAACTTCCGCAACGAGAACAAGTCACAGATTCAAAACACAGATTGACTCAAGGCGGGCAGAGGCAGAGGGCAGGGGACGGAGGAGCCGGCGCCCGCCCTGCCGAGCCGGCTCCCCGCAGCATCCCTGCCCCCGGCCTCGGCAACGGGGGGACGCGCCTCCCGCCGCCATCGAGCCGTGCGTGGCGGTATAATCGGGGCTAAGGCAGGGCCCTGGGCGACGGAGACCTTCCCTAGACTAGAAATAACTTGTTGTGGAAAACTCTTTTGGGATAAATACGCCCAACGGCGCTGAAAATACCTTAAGACCCAAGCCTAGAGGTTTGCTCATTTCCCTTCGGATTTAGGTAATGGTTAAATATGGAAGGGGTAGGCGAGATCCCCCACCACCCCCCCTCCCCGGCGCACGGTGGCTACCGTAGCCTGAGAGCGATTCAAAGACGAAGGCGAAAGACGAGCGGAGCCAGGCGAGAGGAAAGCGCTTGCCTTCCTCGCCTGCGTGCCGGTGCTCAGGCTGCTAGCTCGGGGAGGATGCGGGCGGCAGGCACCGTCGGCGAGCACGGTAGCAGGGTTCCGCGGCGGGCAGCGCCCCGCACCGCCCGCACCTGCGGGGACCCCCGCACCGCGCAGCCGGGAAGCCTGCTCCCTTCTGCGAAGAGAAAAAGGCTCGCCTTGCTTTTACACACACTCCCCCGACCCCAAAACAGTTTTCCACGTCTAGCCTCGGATTCCTGATGCAGCCATGAAATCTGGCTCGGGTCTTCGGTGTCTTTCTGAGGTGGTTCTGGGCTTCGCTCTCGAACATCTCAGGCCACCAGAAACTTCGTTTCGATGACTGTAGGGCCGCCCGAAGTACGGCTCTGCAGTGAGCGAATCGAGGTCTAGTACCATTTCCCGTTCAGAAACGACCGAGACAGAGAGACTGAAGTCGGACAGGGCAGGAGCAAACTTCAGCCTCCCTCACGCCCGGGAGCATGCTGGCTTTGCGGAACAGGTGCTTCTCTTCACCACCACCCCACCCCCGAAGTATTCACAGAAAAATTAGTCACTGTGAGCCCGTGGGGAACATAGGATTAACCTGACTTCCCAAAATCTAACTAAGCAAGCAACCACCACCACGAGAAACACTGTCCAACCTTTTGCATGATGCTTTAGTAGTGACACAAAAGGAAGTTGAAGAACACGACTGACACATCGCCCTTAACACCTTCATTATTGCCGGAAAGTTCCTGGTGCTGGGCACAGCAGTTTTACTTACGGCATCTGTGTATCGCGGTCTCCTTGCTGCGCCTTTGGTTGATTACTCTGAAAATCATTCACGCCGTCAGCTTTAAAAATAATTGCTGGAATCAGTAGAAATAACCAGATTAGAACAACTCGGTGTAATTTCGTGTATGCGTCTTCATTGACTCACTGTTTGTGACTTTTTGCAAAACAACCTTTCTCGTTTGCCTCTGAAACGGGATGATAAACTACATAGCCTTTCGGCTACCTTGCCAAACAGCGCTTTGCCCGTGTGTAATGAAAGCAACAAAAACCATTACTGTGAATTACCATTAGCGCTCATCAACAATTCTGACCTGGTTACAAGACAATACATATCCGTCTTTATACGTCTAAGAGAAACATTTATACGGGTGCTTTTGCGCGTTTTAAAGCACGGTGATTTCCGTGCGGAAGATGCTCAAGAAGCTGGATGCGCTGCCGGGCGCCGAACAGCCCGCGCGAAGCGGCTCCGCTCGGAGCCCTCCTGCGGGAGGCACCGCGCCAAGCCCCGGTATGCTTAGCACACCTGCAGACGGCACTTTCTCACCTACTGCTTCCGCAACTGTTTAAAAGCCTTCGGCAAAAATAAGGAAATCAAACGAGTGAATCAAGTGAATGCTTAATTCAGCATATAATCTCTCGTGTAAGGGTGGATGTGGCACGGGCACGAGGGACAGACGCCCGGCTCCTGGGGCGGCAGCTTTCTCAAACGACTAGAGGAGAAGGGGTACGAAAAGCGGCTTTGTTTCGTGGTTTGCAAAACCAGCTCGTGCCTGAAATGCACCCCGCCTCCCCAGGTTTTCGTCAGGACGGACGATTTGCTTTGCGTAAAGCCGCCGGTGAGGACGGGGCAAGCGGGACGCGGGCGCTGTCCGCCGAGCCGTGCCGAGGACGACCCCAGGCTCCCAGAAGAGTCTTGTGCCGGCTTAGCTCTGTCGGCGGAAGGTGCGCGGCCAGCAGCCTCCCGCCGGGACGTGCCAGGCTCCGGGTATTGGCACAGGCTGGCGTTACCGGCGGCCGGGAGCTCCCCGCCACACCGCTCTGCCTGCGCCGGGCCGCCTCCTGCGCGCGGGCGCTGCTGCGCCACGTGCCCGCAGGCGGCGGCGCGAGGCCGAGCGAGGCGGGAAGCGGCCCCTCCTGCCTCACCCCCCTGAGGGGAGCCGCTGCCGCGCACCTCGCCGGGGAGCGGAGGCGGACCAGAGCTGCCCCGCTGCCTGGGCGTGCCGCTGCGGCCCTTTGCCTGCTGTTCTGCACACGCGAGTGGCTCGGCGCGCGGAGCTGGCGGGCGGTGCTGCCTCCTCTCCCGCTCCCGGGGCTTCGACGGCCCCGGCTCATGCTGTAGCGCATGAGCGTTTTTTCATCTTGTGGACCTTTTTATCTGGAACTCGCCCCTCACGCATTTTATCTTGTAACCCAGAAATATTGCTGGGTTGCTATCTCTACGGAACAAGGGACTGAAAGAAAAGTGCTGCAGCTGCTGCAATTCGTAGGTAGGGCCTGAAGGCAGTTCCACTCCTTAGCCGCCGGCAGCCATTGTCCTAGGGCTCTTTCCACCCCCGAGAGGAGCTTGCTGCTATCTGTAGTAACAGCACGCTGAACAGAGGTGAAGGGACTAAGCTCTTATTCTTGGTTCACGGTGTGACCTATGTGCCGCAGTTCAGTAACCTTTAAGATGATCATCATGTGACACTGCAAGAACTGCGTGACAATACCAAGTACTCTCTATCCCAGTGTGAAAAAGCCAAAAGCCAACGATCCTGAGTTGGCGGAGGGATGTCATTTGTGCGAAGTGTAGGTAATGGGGACTGGAGATGGATTTTAACAGAGCTGTTCTAATGCTTCCCCCAAAGGGAGTGTGATATTCAAAGTTAAACATAAAAATTTGGTAAGATACAGTTGAATGCAATGATAAATACATGATCTTTACCCCATAGTGACAAAAGAGGGGAAGAAATAAATAAAAAGAGGGGTTTAAACTAGGGTGGGATCACGTTATAGTCATGCTTCAGACTGAAGAGCTACTCAGTGTAATTTAGTGCATGGTTCACAGCAGCTGCCTGATGTCACCATTAGAGCTAAGAAGACATCAAATAAGGCACCAAAGGTGATGGGATGCAGATGAGATCTTCATGCTCAGAAGTGATGAGACACTTTGTAACAGGAGGAAGGATTTGAAGAACAGGATTTGACAGGTTAGCTGCTTGGTACGTAGGGGAGGAGAAGCAATTTCTTGTGTGGAAGTCAGGATTGGGAGAAGGCAGTGAAAAGGATGATTCTGTGGGGAACTCATGAGTAACATACACACTTTAAAGTGATAAAACCCGAGAACAGAGTTATCCAGAACACTTTCACTATGAGAAGCTGCTAGAACTTGTAGCACTGTGCATTCTGAAGTGTGTCTTTATTTTTTTATAACTTTTTTGGTAAATATTTAATTATTTTTAACATATCCTGCTTATTGTTTATTTTTTCCCCCCAGCATTTTGTCACTACCTTCTTTATGTTTCTCCTTGTGGCATAAACATGTGCTGTAAATACGTTAGCCATTAATCAGTGATTTTGATAGCAATTTTTTGGATTGCTGGGGAAACCAAAGTAACTTCTGCTGCTCTCAGAGCAGATTAGAAAAGTAATGATCACTGTGAGCACGAACTGGAGAGGGAAAGTGACAGTAGGCTGTGGTGTTGAAGGTTGGGATGAAAAGAGGGATTCCGGCTTTGAGAAGGAGCGGACCCAGAACTTACCTCCATTAAGAAAAGTTGAATCAATGGGTTACAGAATGTAGACTATGCAAAATGGTCTCAGGAATTTTAGTTCTCATAGCGGGACACTAGAAATTTCACTCACTTATGCAACAGTATGCAATTCTAAGAGTATACCACATTGCTTTTGTTTTTCGTAATTGTGAAATGAGGTATTAATTCCTGGAAAGGGAGGGTGTTAAGCTGTTGTATCTTGGATCTAGCAGTAGTATCTTAGTCAATCAGTGTCCATGTATGCATAGGCGTGCATATGTTAGCATGTTTTCTCCACTCTGAAGCTGAAACTTCATGCTATATAGAGGTTATGTTGAAAGTCAATTTATTGTGTGCTTTTCATTCCATCATTCAGAATCTCTAGTTCTCTAGTTCTACAGGCTACTGTGTAAATGTATTTTGTTGATTCTTCTTATGTCTTGAGCTAGTTTGTAAAAAAACAACCAACCAACCAAACAAAACCCTCAGAGAATTACAAAAAATATATTGGTGCAATTACGCTGATAAAAGTATTTCACAGAACAAAAATGAACTTCATTAAATCCAGAAATCCATTAGTTGATACATAGCTTTCCTCTTCCCTCTCAATACACATAGAGTCAGTAGCTGGTGCATATTTAAACATAACATTGTAGTTTCTACTTAGATTGTACTAACCTCTATTTTGTAAGTTGATTTTTTATTTTAGTTTCCAGGGCTAGGCTAGCCTACTGGCTTTTCTAGGTGATTTGCATTATCCTCTACCTTCCCCCAAAATGAGTTACATTACTTGAAGCCTCTACAGGTATGGGAATTAGCAGCACATCCAGTCTAAAATGTGGGTATTTTTATGCTAACACATCTTTAGATTGTTGTAACTTAAAATATAAATGTTGTATGAGCATCAAGTTTCACTAAGGCATTAGCATAGTCTCTGATATAGAACAGTGATTACATTACAAACCCCAGAGAAACATGCAATTCCCTCTGTGTTGCAGTTCCATGAAAGGGCCAAGTACCAATTAAGTTCAATAGTACAAGATTTACAAAGTGGTTTTGTTAAATTTATGCAAACCCCTATGTGGATACGTCTTTTAATCACTTTCATAGCAATTTATTTTAGTTAAAATAATATAGAAAATTGCACATGCAGTTGAAAATTAAATTTAGTGGAAAATACTCCTTTGTGAATGTTTAAGTAGACAAGGCCTGCATTTTGTCAAAAAACGTGACCAACCTGAATAAATAGTTGTTGAGCCGTGAATGTAATACATGCTTCTCAACTTCACAGATGTACTTTCTCTCAACTAGTCATGTTTCCAATTTTTCACAAACATTACAAACTTCTACTACGTGAAATGAAATGACTGAAGTAAAAAGAAGTCTAATCATAAACACTATTAGGACCTAAAATATTCACTCCCTTAGCCTGGAGAAATAAGAAAATGTAAATATTGAGGCTTCTCTAGCTAGTGAAGATATTGGATTATCAGATTGGGAAAGCAGAACCATTTTCACTACCAAACATAAAACGCAATTTACATGGAAACTCCCTATCTAGCAGGGCATTCCCCTTCCCTATTTTACCTGTCTTCTCAGCTGCAGTACTTGCATATTCAAGAATCTTAAGTTTTCATGCTTACGTTCTTTTTTTACCTTATGCTTTTAGCATTCACATTGAGCTCTTACAGCCTGTATGTAAGAGCAAATCTCAGAGAACGGCAATGTTTGTTAGAAGGCCTTGGTATGTAGCATAATTAGTATGCTTTATTTATTGCCATGTTAGTAAATTTATTATCTATGCTGTTGATGATTTGACATTATTCTGGTGCATACTCAAATTATAATACACATAGGCAAAGAGTGTCATTTTTTGGCAGAACAGCTGCAGAAAAAGCAGGATAATTCTGAACAGCCTCTCTTGGGTTGTCTTCCTAGGATATTCTGTGTGTAACTAAGTCTTCTGAAACTGGAGCATGTCCAGTGATTCACCTTCATCACTAGAAGAGATGTAGTTAGTTGGATAAGGACTTCTCCTTTTCCCTTGATATTTTTATTTATGCTGTTATTCAGTATCAGTATTTATTCTATTAGTATACTTTAAAACCACAAAAGTTCAGGAAATAACCCTTGCCAACTAATCTCATTTGCTATCACTTGAACAGTAAGGCAGTTATTGCAAAATCATAACACTTCACTGTTCAAACAGACAGGATTTTTATGGCTCTCCAACTGAATTTTGCTCCTGCCACTTATTACAGAACATTACCTTTAAGAGAGACATGCAGCTGGTATTGATGACAGGCAACAAGACATTTGTCACCTATCCTCTTGGGCAACAATTATCCAGGTGCAAACATAAGTTACCAGATGCTCATTGGAAGGAAAAAAAGGCAACTGTTACTTGTTAGTGAACAAAAGTGCTCTTGCTTTAGTTTTGCATACATGAAATTTCCAACAGGGATCAGAATCAGTCACAGCTAACCTGCCTTGGAGATGGCAATTTCCACAGGCTATACTGAGAACTACATATTCACTGGTAGGATGTGGGCAAATTTTGCAGAAATACTGAAGCAAGTTAGAAGCTGCAGAAATCGGTAACTTGGAATTTGTCACCCACCTACCTTAAGATTTAAATTAGATTGGACCTGGACAGATAATACTGTTGAGAGGCCCAGAATGTGCTTCTTCCATGCAGCCTTCCCTATTATTCTTTGAACATTTGTTATCATCTCCTCAGTTGTGCCATTTCTTTCTGAGGACACATTCAAACTAAGAGTAAAAGAAATGCCTAACAGGACTGGCAAATGTGTTCAAGCAGTATGCTTCCACACTTTTGCAATTTTAAACAACTGTACTGCTTCTCGTGGGTAGCAAGACGGTTAACATATGTGCTAACTATCAGTAGCGACTTGTGCATGGCTTTTTTTTATTACTAGAACAGTTGCAAACATTGCTAGAAAAGAAGTCTTAAGGATTGTTTAATTAAATAAGATGGCAATAATAGCTGCCATTAAGAATATTCTTGACTAGAATGTGTCTGAGAGGGCAAGTGAGTGTTCATGTGACAATAGTAGAATATCTTGTTCTGTTCAAGAAGCTAGGGCCATTTTACTGGATCTCAATTTTCAGGAGAGTGTGAAAGCAGAATGCTCAGCTCTTACTACTTTGGCAAATCACAGCTATTTGGTGACAGGACCAATAGCTTATTTCCTAGATAGCTCTGCAATATAAAACTGTAAGACAACTGAACTTACATATTTTTACTGCACTGACCATGCCTTCATTAGAACTAACTGTAAGACATGAATAATTTTTCACCTTATTTGAACTACCACTCTAATCTAGCTCCAGCAAGTAACTATGTGGTAACCAAGGGCTGTAGCTTAAAAATGACTAAACAGTAAATGCTGCAACCTTGTTAAATCATGAAAAATTTATTTTCATTACATATATATGAAGGTAAAAGATTTCAGTCAATAGTGTTTTGAACAAGCATTTCCGACATGAACCTGTTAGTGTAGCTAGGCTGAAACTTAATGTAAAGTTAGTGTTCTGCCTTTATTTAGTAATTCATTTCTAGTGTGTATATACAGAATTAATTTTCCTGTTAGAATACCAGAGACAGTAATATTGCAACATTTACATTCCTCATATAAAATGGTGTAATGTACATTTTCAGCGTGGTGTAGATATATAAATATGTACAAAATAAACATTATTGTAATTAATATATTCAGACCAGGTATTATTTAGCAACATCAAAAGCAGATGCATGTAGATTTAAGTGAAAATGGTGAAAAACACCTTTATGACTTTAGTGACCATTATTTGCATATATGAAGTAGTACAGATAAAGGCTCCTCTTTCAAGCCTTCTGTGGGCATCCAATAACTTTAGTAAAAACAAAAGTAATCAAGAAGCATAAGATAATTTTATATATATATATATATGTGTCACGATCAGATGGTTTACTAGGGTCCATCTTGATCGCAAATGGGTAACAATGTAAAACATACACATTTGTTCAGAGCATAAAATATTGCACAACAGCAATTTCTTTTGAGGAAAATAATTCCTGTGTTTGTGAACAGCATAAATGGTTCTTATGCATTAAAGAAATTATATATTTGCAGTTTCTAAACCAAGGAACATTCAGTAATACTGTCAGACCTGTCATCCATCAACTTCTTCCCAGCCTGTTTTATGGCAACAGTACATCATTAGCAAGATTTGGCAAAGAGAGAAGGCAGATAGACAGTACATGTATGTAGTTATCACAGGCCAGACCAGATCCAATAGTTAACTAAACCAACTGCTGGATAGTTTCCGTTACCTGACAATATCACCCTTAAAGAAATATGACAGTCTTCAATGCTAGTCACAGTGATAATCACACAGTAGTAGAGTAAGATTCCATTCTTCTCTGCTTGGAAACCGCCTTGTCTGAATTCCCAGTCTGAAGGGCACTTTCCTCAATATCACTGTCACTGCTGTCTACAACTGTATGATCCAAAGCCATCTGACCAGTCCTCCTGTGTAGATGAAAGTTCACCCCACTCTCCTGTATGGAGTTAGTTATAAAATCTTCATCAGAAGAATGAAATGATTCATCATCTCCTGTGAAATGGCTGACAATGTGAATCCCATCAAAAGTGGGTTGGTCTGAGAAGTCTCTCTGGCCTTTCAGACATTTGATCTGTTAGAAAAAGCAGAAGTTAACTGTTAATCAGAGCTGAAGAGTCCATCAGTAAAAAAACACATTTCCAAGAAATGTCTTATGGAACTCTTACTGGATTAAATTAAATGCTAAACCTAGAAGCAATATATTTGATGATCACTTTGAAACTCAGCTAGAATCAGAACAAAGTGCCTTCTCACTTCTGGCTGCCCAAGCAGAGACCTTGAAAGAACATCTTAAATAGTACTTGGAATTTTCCAAAATTCTCCTTTCACCCTCAGAGTATTTCAGTTTTAAGGCTTAATAATCAAGGTACCTAGAACCACTAGTGACAAATTCCTCCAGGCTACTTACTGCATCTTTAATATCCCCTCGAGGAGGGTTTATAGTTGGTTTTCTGGAGTGGCCTATTTGTTTTGACAGAACTTTTGTCCTTCATATCTTACTTTTACAGCTCTGTTCCTTCCCTTATCACCTAACTTCTCACTTGAGAAAAGCCCTCCCCCAATCCCAAAGAGCAGGGTCCCAAGAGAATATTGCCAGTTTCTCACAGCCACAGAAAAAAAAAACCAAACCGGAATATGCTTAGTTCTGTCTACACTGCAAGATCAAGTAAGTGTCTTTTCATTATCTAGTTCAGACCTAATGAGATTTCAGATCAAGAAGTATAAGAGAAACTTCTCTTTGTACGGCATAAATAGATTGTAGTTTCAATTTTAAGAGAATATCAAACAAGCCAAAAATGATTGTCAGACCATGGACAGATAGGTTAACATTTTAATTCAAAATGCACTGTGGAGTGATAAACTATTACAACCACACATTCAAGCTATTCAAAAGTGAAACCTAAAGCTCTGAAGTCTGGCAAGTCCCCTGTTAATTTAGTGAAAATAACTGCAACTCATGGAAGACATTCCTGAGGTTATTTTTTTTAGAATTTCACTTTTGCTAGCTTTTAGTAGCAACTACCACAGGGTCAGTTTGACAGTCTAAGATTATTAAGATTAAAATCCTAAGGATGCAGAAAAACATTAAAAATGCATTATAGAAACTTCCTAATGTCACTCTGGAAGCTTAAAAAGAAAGATGCACCAAGTGCTATTTTGTAAGCAACTTTTCACAGTGACAGAGACCTGGAAAACAGAAAGAAGAAAAAGCCTGAAGAGCTTCTTTACACAAATCTATCTGACATTTCAGAAATCTGAAGCAATATTCACTTTGATAAATAAAAAGTACATGTAGGTCCTTGCTATTGACACCAATAGAAGATTTTACCTGTCCATTGTAGGGAAGAAGGACTCTCTGTAGTTACCATGGGCTTGTGCAAAAGATGAGAATAAAAAAGGGGTTGAAAAAAGATCACGAGTCATAATAATGCTAGAAGCCATCAAATCGGATGTTAACAGCGTGTAAAAGCTCCAGCTTTTAATGTATATCAAGACATCCCTGTTAGGAATATGGGTATGTGCTGTAGATCTAAACCTTGGTTGTAGCTACACTTACTAGTGTTAGTTTTTTGCATTTTCTTCACATACACATAGGCTGCAGTTGCTTCATGAGGAACTTGCTTGTGTAAAGGCAAGCAAAACAAGAAGTTGCACACTTGCACAGCATAATTCATGATGTAAGCAAAATCAGCTTGTGCCAAATATTAGACACTGGACAGTAACATGTATCTGGAATAAATAATTTTTACTAGCTTATATACCTAGATACAGAAAGCCTGATACAGAGATTCTTGTGGTATTTAGAAATACTATCCCTAAAAATATCCTGCAATACGATCAGATTAGCTGCCACATGAAGTTTCCAAAACAGCTATCAATTTTAGTCACTAAGAAAATAAAACACAGAAAAACAAAACGAAACCCAACAATTTCTCTCCACCCTCACCACAGAAAAAAAAAGCTTCGCTGTACAAGTGACTACACATTTCATATTAGAGTAAGAAATTATACGCTTTTAGGTTTGCAAAGTTAAGCCATTGGTTCACCTGAAGTTATAAAGCTGATACTCAATGTTAGTTGTTTTGAACATTCAGAAAGCCAAGCCAATGACCTCAACTGTTTTCCTGAAGACTTCAACATGATACCTTTAGCTGAATGTATTTAGGTAACGTGACAAAATCATGGCTTCACGGTTTTAGACAGTAGCCTTTCCAAACACCAAATGAGAGTCTATGGAAACTGCTGTTGGTGAAAAAAATCATGAATAGACACAGCCTTTACCAATTCCTAAAGTGAGTCTGGGAAAACAGTGTGTTGTTATCTTTTGTTATTCTAATGAGAGGATGCACAATCCCGTGACCTTCCAGAAACACTTCTTTTGACCCACAGCTTTACACTTGCTGGCCCTTTTTTCAAGTACTCCTCATATCCAAGGGGAAGCAGACTGCTAGGAAGAAACACGAGTGTACTGTAGAGAATGTACGCGACAAGTCTATTGATGGTCATATAGTTCCATAACTTCTCTGTCTGCTTGAAAAATGGCCATCTCAGCCAGAAGCACAGACAAACACTAGCGTACAATTTGTATCATGGGGATTGACAGGCTGGATAGCAACACTGCTGAAGAGGACATGGGTCCTGACACACAGGATGCTAAATGTGAATCAGCAGTGTCTCCAAGCAGTGACGAAGGCTAACAGCCTACTAGGCTATATTGACAATTTACATCATGGGAACCAATTCTTATCTGGTAGTTAGACTGCATCTGTCCTATTCTGCACTTGCTACCTCACTCCTTCCTCAGTACAAAATATTAATGAGTAGATTCAGTGGAGAGGCACCAAGACAGTTAAGGGGCAGGAGCCTTAAGATAACAGAGAACTGGTTCTTTACTGAAATGCATGGTGGGAGAATAGACATTGATCATAACACAAAACACAAGGTTGTGTTTGAATATGAAGGGAAAATAATTGCTACAAGGCTAGTTAAGAATTAGAACAGGTTGTTCAGAGACTGCAGACTCCCCATCCTCAGTGGGTTTCAACACCGAACTGACAAAGTCCTGAGCAACCTGCTTTGAATTCAGTGTTGATCCTGTTTTGTGCAGGCAGTTGGACTAGAGGCCTCCCAGGGTCCCTTCCAACCTGAAGGACAGATTACAATTCAGTGAGATGTAGGAAAAGCATGGGCAGTGGGATGCATCTTACTGTTCTTACGGCAGCCATTGAAATTGAAATACTTTGTACCTGCCAAAATTACTGCACTTCTTAAAAATGTAAATGCTGTCATTTGAATCCAAATGCCTTTACATTAAATGTCAGTACATTAATTTATCACAAAGCCTAGTTTTCAACAGAATGTTACTTTTATTAAAGTGACAGATTTCTAATTGTAAAATCTTGAAAATACTTAAGACAAGTTGTTTTTCAATTGAAGTTAGAATCTGATTTGCATCTTAAATTTTTTTTTTAAACATGAACATTGATGAAAGCAACTAATCTTCAAGAAATTAAACGTATCCCACAGAACAGGTTGGAACAGCTGTGCACTATTTTCAGTTTTGTGTAGTTTCAGAGCTGATGATACTTCAGGGGCACCTCAATCTAATATTTGTTTAGGAGCATTTCTGAAGGAGCCTGATTATCTGCAATTTCTGTTGCAGCAGAAAGGCTTTGTAAGGCTTCTCAAAGCATTTGGAACAACTTGTAGACAGCATGTGCTCCAATGCAATTAGATACAATGCAATAAGTGGCTAATGCCAGCTTAAGGCTCTAGAGGTTTCTTAAAATGAAAAGTTTTGTACTCTCACATAACTTTACAGTCTAGTAAGTGAGGCTCTGCACTTCTAATAGAAAAAGCAGTATCTTTTTTCAAGATGGGAACATAAGAAGTGTCCTACTGGCTCAGGGCAATGGTCCATCAGCCTAACATTCTGTCTCCAACAGTGACAATAGGACTTTCATGTTGTTTTGTTTTTAAGGGAAAGCATGTGAATATGACCAATTTTTGCAATCCATTCCCTTCATACTCCTAAGCCCCCACTCACTTGTCCAGAAACTGTTCTAGCAGATGTGAGAGTGCATCTCTTCCTAACTGTTTCAGCATCCATATAGATCAGTTGTCCATGACTGATACTTTTTTTTTTTTAAATTGCTGTCTACCTCCACAGCTTCCTGTGGCATTTAAGTTCCAGAAATTCTTTTATTTGTTTTAAACTAATCTCCTACTTGTTTCAGGAATTGCCCCCAAATTCTAGTAATGCAGGAACAACTGGTGAAAAGTAGTTCTGCAGTCATGATTCTGAAACTTACATCATAATGCCTCCCTCAGCCTTCTCTCTAAAACAGGTGAGTCCCAACCCTTTTTAGCCTCTCATGAACAGGCAGTGCTCAAGACCACTGATCATTTTAGTTGCCCTTTAACTTCCCTACAGACCTTCTTTAAACTCTCTACATCCATCTTGAGGTGTAGAGACCAGCCCTGCACCAAGGTTTTGTAGTGGCAATATAAACACCTTTATTTTGTTTTTAATATACTTCCTATTGATGCCCAACATTGTCTTGTCTGTTTTGGCTGCTGCTGCGCACTAAGCCAATGATGTCAGAGGACTCTCAGTGACAACTCGAAAACGTCTTTCCTGATTTGTAACTACCAATTCTGTGTTTGCCATTGTGTAGGTATGGCTTAGATTTTGCAACTGATGAATTACATTATTCACTTTGAAGCTCATCTGTCACCCTTTTAAGAGAGACTTCTTGAGATTCTTGCCGTCAGTCTTTTATTTGAACACAAAAAAAGAGCTTGAAGTAGGAAGTAAAGCATTATGCCAAGATCTTGTCATTGGTGTAGCCAAGCATATCAAGATAATTGGAAATCCGCCTAAGGACCCAACCCAAACACCACCCCTCCCTCCCCACCCCCAAGCCCTAAGTCTACTCTATCCTTATCATTCTACCTGAAGGAAAATGAACAGCCCTTTTTCTTGCAGCCGCGTTCAGCACAGTACGGACTTACACCCCAGGGTCTGTCACTTCCGTTCCCTTTTGTACAAAGAGCCAATATTGGTTAAAGCCTTTCAGTTTTAGGTCTGGCCCTCCTTCATGTGAAGGGAACTAGACCTCTGTCACCCCGACAAGTGACATTCAAATGAACCTTAGCTGTTTCTTACTGCTTCAGTTTTGCAAGAACCTCAAATCTGATCACATCTGTAAAAACAACACAGGTCTGGTAAACCCACATGTTTTGCTTTTAATTCTCAAATCCAGGTCGTATTGTCTAGATGACTGCAGCTTCAACCCAGTTTTCACTACAGCACATTCATGTGGTCTTCAGGACATTTCAAAGGGTTCATAACATTATGCGACCAAGATGTATGTCATCATTATCCCTTCAAAAGCCAGCTGAATCAAGAACAGAATCTTAGTAATAAAAAATATTTGCATTTATATACCTTCTTGTGCCTAAAGAATTCAGCATTTTAAAGACAAACTGTTATGTCCTACTGGTAAACATATGAAAAGACTTTAATTGTACATACACTTAACAGGTAACAGTGTACTTTCACAAATTCAGAAGAGCTGAAAAAAGGCTAACAATCAGATCCTTGAACCTCAGAATAAACTTTCTTACCTGATGCTGACTGCCTCATCAAGCCAGGCATGAAGGAGAGACAGTAAAGACAAATTTAGAAGTTTTAGTACAATTCAAAAGTTCTTCCATGTTAAATCATAGAATCACAGAATAGTTTGAAGGCTGTTAGTCAGTTGCAAGCAAGTTGTATTTCTAACTCCCTTTGTTTTTTAAATAGAGAACATAGGTCAAATTTTCAAGTGGGACTTTGTGAAAGAGTTCTACTTAAGCTCTGGGAGATATTTTTGTTTTGTAGCCTGTGAGTTTTTTTTAAATCTAGGAATTCAGTGGTGGAAAGAAGTCAAACTAAAATGTTCCTTTCTGCTCCCTTTAAAAGGCTTCAGTAACTAATTCTTGACATTTAGTCAATTCTGAAATAGTAGAGAAGAGTTTTAACAAAGCTTGCCAATAAATATTCAATCTACTCACAGTAGGATAAGCAAGCAACACACAAGTGAGATCAAAATACGATAAAAATATGACCTTGGGTGAATGAAATTGGTTTTGGCAGAAGGCAGTATGTTAAATTTTTATTTAAAGAATAAAAGATACTGAATTCTCAGTGCTTTTTCTTATAGCAAGAGGAATCTAAAAATCAGAGTTCCCTCTTTATTTGTCTCCACCTTAGTAACAGTAGGAAGCCTTAGTAAGATTTTCTGCTTAAAAACCAAACATGATTCAAAAGAAAACTAGAATGTTGCTGAAAGTATGATCTAACCATGTTTAGCTGAAGAGAAGCAAGTCATAAGCATTTTCAAATAGCTGTCCTATAATTCAGAAAAACATTGTCAACTTGGCAACATGAAAAGAGAGATTTAAAAGTCAAAATCTAATTACAAGCTAATTAAAAATATCAGTTATGATCTATTAAATTATAACCACATTTAACATGAATAAAAGCAATTTAATTGGAGTTCTTAAAACTTCCTAACGGTCCACAGCATCTCATGGGATCCCTTATCATACTTAACAGTTGACTGCTACTTACTGCTGACCCTCTCTCATTGTGACGAGATCACTCCAGTTTAAGGCATACCACTAGTACACTATCACTTTTTTTAAAAAAGCTCCAAATAACTTCATTTTCTGAGATAAGCATTTTTGCAAAAGAAGTAGTTGCAGCATCTCAGACTGAATTAATGGAAAATACGTTGTCATTTGGGAGACGAATATCAGTCCAGACAAATATTATGTCCAGTAGGTACTACAATGCAGAAGCATTTCTGCATATGCACACAAAAGGAATGAAAAACATTAAGGTTGCAGGCCTTTTCATGCTACTTTTTCACTTCCATGAACACAAGCAACTCCTTAGATATCTTAAGCTCTCTGAGGCCCATTTTTAAATATACAGTTGTACCTCCACAGTGAGCCACATTCATACTGAAACCATCGCAACATGAACACTACACAAATGGAGACATCATGAGCTAAACGAATACTTGCAGACACTAATATTAGCAATCCATAATCTAAAACAATTCTTAGCAAGTTTAATGGCTGTACAGCTACAATGCAAATGGGGATTCTAAAGCTCCCCAACAGAATCAGCTTCCTTATGTGAAAAGGACTGCTATGCATGCATTGTGACAGAACTGTATCAGAGCATTTTAATGAAAGCCATTGCTTATTGATCTTTGAAAAGTCTGAGATTTAAAAAAGATAAGCATGGTTTAATATATCCTGCAATAAAGAAAGAGTTTATGCAAAAACAAACCAACTTTAAAGACTTTCTTAATTTTCCTCAAGCATGAGACAGTTTTTACCCAAACATATGGATCATATGCAAAAGACAGAGGATAGTCTTTTGAGAGCTTCCTGACAACTTTTATAGCTCAAGGTTATGTGCAAAATAAGTCAAAAACACACATTGCATATAATACAACATTCTTTGTTTAGAAAGAGTGACACATTCTAACAAATTAAAAAATAATTTGAAAATAGTATGTTAAATTAGAGATGTGTTATCATTGTAACTCTATTAGGACAAAGCTCAAAGTTGTGGCTTTTATTTCAGTGTCAGTGAATTTCCTGTTTCACTTCAGTTAACATTAAGGGGTTTTTTCTAAAACCATAGCTATAAGTGCAGCCATAATTAGGATTATTAACTTGTAAATAACAGCCATGAGCAACGTCAGACAAGGGTCATTCTTGGAAATTACTGATGATTCAAGAAGCCCAAACCAACCAGACCAAACAGATGCTGAATCCAGGATCTCCCATTTACTCTGCTTGCTCCTGTTACCCAATCACTGTTGTCCCTCCTGAGGAAGAGGCCCTAATACCATGGACTCAGTGTTTGAAAGATAACAGCTGAGAGGGACTCTATGGGCTTCTCTTCCCTGAAATCCATGTGAAAAGCTGCAGACACAGCCACCCCCACATCTCTTACCAAAGCCATTTTGGATTCTCCAATGCCATATCTACCTCTAGAGATTTAAAAACTGAATTAGAATACATTTTGTAGACCTCAAAAGATATGCAAGAAATATGTAAAAAAAAAAAAAGGAGGCGGGGGGGGGGAAGAGTGGGGCGGAAGTCACAATGAACCATCTTTTCCTTTCACTGTGAGGCAGACATGGAAGAGATCTGCAACAATAGGAGATGTCCTTAGTAGAGAAATTCAGGAAACAGGTTACATCTTCATTTATTGCTTTCATACATTTTTTTTTTTTATTTGAAATATTAAGATGAAAATTCTTCCAGAACAACTTTGAGTCTTCTCAAATTTCCTAAAGATGTTCTGCTTCAGCCTAAGATCTAACTAATTTCAAAATGGATACAATAGACAATTATATTCTCAAATAGGAAGTGTTACTATGCTGTTCTCTTTACTGTCCTTTCCCCGAGATTTAATTTTGTGTCAAAATTAAAAAAAATCCCAGCAAATTAGTTAGATTTTGTTGAAATCAAGTCATTCAACACATTCTAATGGGTTGTTGAAGAGTCATGGACATAAGGAGGAAAGTGAATACATTTAAAAATGCATTAAAAAACTCTGAAAAATTATTTCATGGAAGTTTTACTACAAGACTAACATGGACAAATACTTTTCCCCCTTGTAGTTCACCTAAACTACAAATATTAAAGTCAGCCTGAAGTGTTCAGGGTGGGTGTTTGACATAATTTTGGGGTTTAGCAGATTGGAATAATCATTACATAGCTTTATAATTTGTCTTTGCTTTTGCCTTCTCCCCACCCCCAAAAGTGATGTTTGTAAGGCAGTGCTCAAAATTCTAATCAGAGTCTAATTTAACAAATTAGACTAGTTAAGCAAAATCAAGCAAACTGAAATTGCTGTTTAAAAAAAAAATCCAGTGCATTAGGTACTGTGACTTAAGAAAGCAGGAAATGTCTTGATCATGCTTACAAATAACATGCAGTGAGAGCATTTCAAGATCTGTCTGCAAAATTGCTTCCTTTGCTTAGTAGTTAATAAATCACTATTAAACATTTCATTTATCATGGAGGCTTATTTTTTTTAAGACATAGTTTTGTCTTTGATATCCTTTAAATGTGGAAATTCATTTCCTCATCTAAAAATTTTCACCCAGCAGAAGTTTCAGTCAGATAAACAAAATGCTGATTTTTAGGGAGTCTAGCAATGGTCTTTGAAATGAAGTTGTTAGCCAGTCCCTGTAGGAAGAACCAAGCTGCACTCCAGCATACTCAAGACTGTCTGGGATCTACCTTAGCACATTTGGCCATTTATTTGGGACTGAGTTTAGCATGACTGAAACGGGAAACCTGCACAATCAACAACGAACCCTGATAAGAGTTAATGATTCTAGAAGAGTGCAAGTTTAGTGGTTTCTATAAAATAGTATTTCTAAAGAATATAAACTATAAAATAGTTTCCTAAAGAAAATTAACTCTGCTTTGTATGGATGAGTTCAGAGCTGTATTTGCTTCCTGCTAGCATTACCTCATCTGCCCCCCAAACAATTTTATAATGCTCATATGAAGATAAAAATCAGTTGACAAAAACCTCTTAGAGGACTTGGTGAGTATTTGGCTCCTTATTTTGAAGTGTAATAAAATGAATCTTGGAGAAAAGTTCATTTGATTTGTTAGGGTTTTTAGGACAAGCAGAAAGAAGCAGATAGAGAAAATTAATTTTCTCTTACTTTCAGTATGGCAGAAGGGTTCAAAGCAGGCTGATTTGCAGCATAACTTAACGGTAGGAAGACTGCATCTGTCCATATCCAGTTGTCTCATCTGTGTCTGAACTTCTTGATCTGCACTATCTCAAAACAGTACAACTATTTATGGAGTTCATAAATTTAATTCAATCTAATATAGTTGCAGTATGATCTGTCCACTTGTTAACAGCAATTGCAGCAAAACACCTTGAAACTGGCAACAACAGAAGCTGATCAGAAGTCAGAGCAAGGATTAAACTCCAGGCTTGATAAGCCTATTGCAGGCCCAAACCAGAACAGCAGTGAACGACAATATTATATACCAGAACAGAGCTAGGCTGCTTTTTTTGGTTGTACCAATATGGCTGCTATTCTTAAAAGATAAAAAACCCACAGAGTCTCCAGACTGAGGGTTGGGGTTTCTTTTTGTCATCTATAGTGGGATTTAAAGCACCAGTCATGACGTACAACAACATTAGATGAATCTGCCCCACTCATCATTAACTCTTTGGAATCCAAGCTCACGTATGTAATTAACTACTAAATTCTCCTGTTTAAGGAAAGAATTACCTTTGGTTTTGAAACCTCATACTTTTAAAAGGATGACCCAGAGTAACACACTGGTATACAACCTGAAACATTTATCTCAAATTAACTTTGCTGACCATATCACTAGACAGAGTTGAAACCACTGTAGTGTGTCATAAGTAAGAAGCAGAAGAGCAGCAAGAAATTTCCAAGACTGAGTCATTTCAGGCTTCTGGGTTTTTTAACAGCACTTAAATATTTGGCCTCTGTTTTAAATTGCCAGCTTCTGTAAGTCATATTCAGTCTCACAGTAATACAAAATGCTTTACAAAATCCCTATAGATGTCAGGAAGTTTAAATAAAATCTATGAAATAGTTTTAATGCATTAAAAGAAAGCTCATCTCCAGTTGTCCTGCTATTTATTTCATATTGCTCTGAATGTACTCTTACATTTCCTGACTTAAGTTTTTATAAAAAGTGTTTTTTCAGCATTATCAGTTAAAAAGCACTTGAGCCAAAAGGAAATATGATGTTAAGTGTATGTTGTGTATCAGTTTTACCATAGACTAGTCTGCTGTATGGTAAACGTGACAAAGATTAAAACTAGCAACAAGTGTTCAGACCAGAAGGTTACCAGTGAATCAGAACAGGAAACCAATAAAGCGATCAATGGGAGGTCATGACTTTTTGATCACTGCACTATACGGTTAAAGAATCTGGTTTTGATCTAGTGCTGTGTAATCAAATTAAACTTTGAAGTTCTGTATCAAATATGCAGTTGAAATAGCAACAGCGCTAAGGAAGTACCCAACTTTTAAACTATCAAAAGAAATCAGTCTTTGGTAACTGTAAGTCATATTTTATCTATTGAGGGAATTTTTCTAAGATCTGACAAGTTTGTTGTAGTGAGATTGTATGCAATTCCAAAAAAAGTTCTAAGCTGACTTAGCCCTGGGAATTTTCTATAAATAGCTAGTTGGTAGGTGGAAGGAAAGTTCCCAGAAACTCTTCCTACAAGGAGTTCTAATGAAAGTGTTTATTTGGAGTGAGGACATGGCAACAAAAATATTTTAAAACAGCAGCATGATCACACTAAACATACTGCAATTATTATATCCAAGGAACTACCTAAATCTCAATGCTCCTTCTCCCTAGAGCACAGATCTATAAATACAAAAGTTACTGAAACCTCAAGCAATAACTAGAATGTACTGGCTGATTCAGAGACTGAAAATGTACCCATTATGGGCAACAGTTACAGGAAATTATCATTTTGCACTTTTACTCTGTCCTTTTAAAGCAGGAGTTAAACTCAGCATTTTTAAATGGACTAAGTAACATTTATTTTTGCTTCTGATTACAGAAATTACTTCCATCTGTAATGGCTGCCATTCTGAGAGTGAGGAAAGAATTTTAGGAGGTGTTTCCACCACATTTCCATTGTTTGCCCCACTTACATTCAGATAAATTTACAAAGACATATTACAAGCTAATACATAGCATTCCTCCCCTGAGCTTGTTTCTTGCATAGATGGCAGCTGTGTATGGTTGCCAAAGCAAAATTTTTTGCAAGGAACAACGACTCAGATATATTTAAAACAGTAGAACCTCAATCCCTCCACTTGTCAATCCCCAAAACTTGATTTATAGGAAGAAACATAAGATAGACCCTGACATAGCTCTAATTAGTACAGCAGACAGGTCATGCAGCTTCAACACTCAAGAGAAGAGCATTAGTGCCATGATAATGAAATAACTTTATCTGTAATCAGTTTACTTGCTTTGGCAATCCAGACAAACTCTATAAACAGGGGCTTAGTATAGTTAAGTATAGCTAGCTATGTTCATCTAATGCTGCAATCAAGAACTAGTATATTGCTCAGCAAGACAGATCTGGAGCTTTGACGCAGTAGGATACAGTCAGGAAAAAAAACGGAAATGTTTGTAAAGAGAACAATCGCCAATCTTCATTTATTTTATCACTGAATCTAATCTGTCAGTAGTGGCAGTGAAACAGTTAAGATTCATAGCTAAAACTGTTGCCCTCATCAAAGTGAACAAAGTCATACCTATTCTGTTTGAGGACAGGCTACATCACTGTCCTGGTTACGCTGTTCACATTTAGAGGTTTCCTTCACTCTCATGAGATACAGAAGATATTTTGTTGATGCTGTTGTTACTGGGGGGAAGGGAGAGGAATCAACCTTACCTGATGCAAAGATGTAGATGGAGTTTGTGGCCAAAGATTCGTGGAATGGAGTACCATCACTATGGAATCAATCCTACCTTTTAGGGCAAGTGTAACATGTCTGTGTTAATTACAGTATGAACACCCATTCAAAATTAATTGAATTAAACAACTGATGTTCATAAAATATACAGGGATTCCATTGTGCAATAACACTTATGCCTGTTGATTGCGTAGTTAAGCCAGACAGTTTCTAAAGCTAGTTGTTTTATTAAGGGCAAGGTAACTAAATTGGAGGAAGTTATTGGAGAATTAAGACTCCCAATCTGTTAGTCTCACGCTTCTGTAACAATCTTGGTATTATCAAGCCAGTATAACATCTCTGACTCTCAAGGACAAGCTGAATTAAAGGAATAAAGCAATTCACTTTTCTAAAGCATACAGTATATATTTAACTATCCTGTGTAGACAGAGCTGCTGCATTAGATTGGGTGTTTGCAAACCACATGACCTCACAAATGCTATCTTATCACATCACAGGTTCCTCAGACTGACCACAACCACTTAAATCAGACTCTGTCAGCACGGAGGCTCTGTAACTTTGACACGTACTAGTAAAGCAACTACATTTTTAGCTGTCCAGCAGCCTTGCAAGAACTTTACTTGTGGGGAGGGAAAAATCTGATGGTCTCTTGTCCAACTGTGCTTGCAAGATATGGTAAAAGAAAAGTGCATGATTTATTGTGCTATAAACTTCCACCACAAGTTGAAATGCTTACTTTGTAAATCTGAGGGCTAACATATTTCCTTTCAGGGACAACATTTCTTATCAAGTAAGAAAACATTTATAGAGAGCCACATATTTTGAAAGCATTTGTCTAGTAAAGCAAACTATTAGAAGGTGTTAATGTGATTCTAGTCAGTATTGAGAAACAAGTGCTTTGCAAGAGTTAATACAGTACTTTTAACAAACATTACAGTCTTAGTGAGAACTATGAAGTGAGAACAATGTAAAATGTGACTGAGGTAAATCCCACAAAGATTAGCTGGTTTTATGAAAGCAAGCAAGTAAAATTACAATTGCCAAGAGACAAATATACATCTGCCTGTACTACATGGAATAGTACACTTCTTCCAGAAGAAGGCGGGGGGGGGGGGGGGGGGAAGTTGGCAAGAGACTGAGTGGAAGAGCATTATATACAATTATAAATTTTGCAGGAAGAGTCCTAGGCCTTTTCGGACTTGCTGTTCTGTCCTTAGTTCTGATGAAAGAAATGTTACCTATTTCTGTTTCCAAGATATCTAAATGCTGATAAATCTGATCTTCTCTCATTCTCATTTGCCCATATGATCGGATTCACTGCTAGCCATCACCCTAAAAATATGTCTTCAGAGAACTTAAAAAAAATTCTAGCAGGTTGAACTTTAACTAGAATTCATTTTCCCGAGTTAAACTTCCTATCTCCATCATGCAAAGCTATGTACAACTCACTCATACCTTTAAAAGTTACTTAAAGATGTGCCCACACTGCAGTCATGACTGCAACACAGCATAGGCACATCCAGACCAAGTAGCTGGACACCAGCAGACCAAGTACAGCAGGATGAAGCTCACAGTTACTTACCCTGCTTCTGAACATAGTCTAGTTGTGCTTCAGATAAGAGAACGTTTGATTCGGTAAGCCCTGAATTTGACTCAAAGCCTAGTAACAAAATTAACAGAGGAAAGGAATAATGCTTCCTGCTGGTATCCCACCATCAAGCCCAGATGCTATTCTTGCGAGAGAAACAGGAGCTAGGAATGCTGCTAAGAAGCGGCCAACCCATCTTGTGCTACTCCAGTGGGCCACAAGCAGCAGCATCATTTTGTGCTCCTCTATGGCCAATGCCGGAGTCATCGTTTAGCTGCTTGTAAAAATATCCCCTCATCTCCGCAGGGGACAACCTGGACTAAACTGTGCTGGGGACCAGAACCACTCGCTGTACCATACTGATTTAAGATTATTAGCTAATAATAAAGAAACAAGGAGGAAATAATTTGGTAGCTTTTAAACACAGCTTACCTACCATACAAGTTTATGGTATTTAAGACAAAAGGAACTGTTAATGAGCTTTAAACTTTCCTCTTGTGTACTATAGTGCATTGAATTTTATTTAGGTATTGTATTATGTGGCCTATATAGGTGGGTTTTGTTTTTTTTTTTAAATCCTTTACACTGATGGCTACGGTTTACTTTCCCTTCTCCATTTTAGCTTCAGCAGTGAAAGCCTAGAAAGCTAACCCACATTGCAAAATGTATCCTTAATTCAGCCATATTACCAATTACTCCTTTGGTCATAACTTATGCATTATTTATCCTCAAAGTAATTACTTGAAGTGTCTTGAATTTTATTTACACAAGCAAAATCTTTTAAAAGCATAGTATTTAATCTCCAACTTTTATATCTCTTTTCATTAAGCCAATCTTAAAATGTTAGCTCACCAGGAGCAAGATCACACCATGAGATAGCACCTATATCACAATCTTACTGACTGCATTAGGTTCTTAAAACATAATATCAGATCAATTCCTAGATAAACTATACGTATGAGGGAATAGAAGAGTACTAAACTAGTGGTCACTACTTTGAATAGCCATCAAGTTTTCAGATACTGAAAATGGGTGATACTTAAAAAAAATCCCCCCTTTTCTGCATTGTCAATATGCAAGAATTTAATCACCAGAATTTCACTTAAAGTTACTATTATAGCCTTTTAAAGACATCAAAAAATTATTTCGGTGGAATAATAATGCTCCAGTTATCTGTCATCTGTTCTTTTCCATCAGCCATGCTGAAATATTGTTAAAACGGGCAGTTTGCAGAGGGTTTTCTAACTGTTGGAACAGTGTGCCACACTAACATCAAGATTTTGTTTTTCATTCAAATACCAAAAACACATGCATAAGATTTGCCAATTAGCAAACAATCTCATCCTTGCTTCCTCTCAAAATATTTCAAGTAATTATCTGTTAAGAGTATCTCTCATTACAGAGGAACAGCTAGGAGAAAACTAGCTCTGATTCTATGTCTGATATTGGTCAATAGCAGATGCCTGGGAAAGAATGTAACAATAGGCAAATATGCAGTGGCACTTTCCCAGAATGTTTTTCTGAAACTCCAGCAAGCAGCCTATTTTTCAATTATACATGTGACATCTGTGCATCTCCAGGGATTATTTTTTTTCCCACCATGAACTTAGGCAGTTATTTTTTCCAATCTGTATTAACATCGATTTTAGTATGTGGAACGATTTTGGATCTGAAGGAATTTAATCTTTTAAATTTGCAAAAATCATATCCTCTAATATTTTTTTCAACACACCTCCAGTTTCATTTGAAGATCCTAATTCTTGCACTGGGAGAGAAGCAAACAAACGCTCCCTACCCATCATCTTCATCCCACATACAATTTGAATATTTCACCCCTGCCTCCTTCAAAATTCCTTGGATGAAAAAAACCCAACCATTTCAATTTACTAATGTTATCTAGACACCAAAAGTAGGTGAGTAGGAATTAGCTGATCCTCCTCCTTAGGGTCACAAATTTCTCTGGCTGCTGAAGGTGACTAGACAACAGCTAGAACAGTATGAGAAGCAAAAGCAAGGGCACAAAGAAACAAGTCAGTTTATTTCAAAGCTTGCTATTTTGCTTCAGTTATGTTCCCTGGTAACTTTGTGTTTATTATGCTTTTAGCATTAGTTCAGTCAAGCCCTAATTCAGTCCGTTTTTGTATCCCCTGGGAATGGCAAGAGATATAAGACAGAAACATCCCAGTATCTTTTGAAAGCTCTACTCAAATCTAAGACAACAATTGCAGATAAATTCCCAGAAGCCACCTTCTCTCTTCCACAAGTCTCCTTGACTCTACAGAGGTCTGAAACCTTTTATCTGGAAACCTTTTTTTTTTTTTTTTTTTAACCTAAGAATATCAATCAAGAGCAAAAGGTGCCAGAATTATAGAGAGTATTTTATATGTAAAAAAATTCCAAATAATTTGTTACAAAGATAAAAAAAAGCATCACTAAGCGGAGTATTCTTCAACTGCTTCTGAGCTAACAACTACTGGATCCCTCAATTATAGGAAAACGTTGTTAAAATGGATTTTAAAGAGCTATCTTCAACATCCATATTCCTGCTTTCTAAGGAAAAAATGCATGCTAAGTGAAGGAAGCACTAAGTTTCTGTGTGTTGCTGCTCCCCTTCATAAAGCTGTCCCCTAATGCAGATGGCCAATACACAGTAGAATCATAGCCTTATGGAATAATGCTCCACAATCCCAAGTTGCAGAGGCTACTTGCTTTTGTGGACTTGAATACATATTAAGCAGAATTAAGCTTTTAATATGAAAACTGTCATAAGATTAAAACAAACCTACATTTGAAATACTATAGTAATATAAATAAGAAACTGAAATTCAACAGCAAACAAACTCATTAAAGCATTCCAAGAAACACAAAAATCAGCTAGCAGTATGACAAAGACAAACTTTACAAAGTTTCACTTGAAATACAATTTAAAACTTAAGCACTTCAGTCCTAAATCACAAAGTCTGTAAGACTGGAAACCACTTGCTTTTGTCTCCAAAGGTGTCTTGTGGTCTGCCAGTGTAGTTTGTGGGTAAGCATGTCAATTCTAATCTTTTGTACCACTCCTGTAATCTAGGTAACACATACGAGCCTTGCAACATCCAACAGGAAGCAGAGACAGCTGCTGTGTAATATATATAAAGTGACTGCATGTACAGATGGGTAGTGCATGAAATGCAGAACTTCAGCAGTTTATAAATCATTTAATTCCATTCAGTTTGGATTAAAAGTAGAGTGGCAAACTACAAAGAACCTCCTCCTTTTTTCCCCAGTATGTGATTTATGTTGAAATGAGTAACAACTACTTCAAGATTTATCTTAGTCAGTTTTTCTTAAACCTTCAACTTAATGGAAACTCGTAACAGTCCAAACTTTCTAAGTATTCTTTTCCACATACAGTAACTGCTTTACTTCAGTACTACCTACTGAAGTGGGATACTGTCTTGAATAGTAAAAATGTTTCACAAAAGTTGCTTTCACTTAACATTTCAGTGTCTAATCAAAGGAAACCTCTATGAAGTACTAGCACTCCTTGTGCAGCCTGAGAGTATGTAAGCCACAGTACAAATCTTGAAGTGCTTGTATACCCATGCCACATACATTACATCAGTTAAAGCACATTAACTGTAAGGTCAAGTGACAGAGTACAGTGCTCACCAGACCTTACTTCTCTTGTGCCAAAGACAGGGCACCCAAGCTTGTGTACTTACTGACAAGAGTAGCAAAGCTGCTTCATAGAAGCTACAGCCTGTCAAGGCTACACAATGGAAAAGCATTTTAGGTTAAAATCTTACTAAGCTAGAAGAAGTCAAGAGTGCTATAGAGATAGCTTTAAGAATGGAAAGAAAATGGAGGAAGAAAGAAAATGCTAGGTGGAAAGATTTCAGTTAATGAAAAGAACAAATGGCAATGGGACATGAATTTCTGAAAAGGCAAGCAGAGTGTCTAAGTCTAACGCATATTAAAAGCTCTGAAAGAAGTTTACGTCATTACTTCCTGTTTGAATCTGTGACAATCCTCAAAATTTCAGGTTTTCACACTAGTTTCAGCCTTCAACAATAAAGCCATAAGGCATAAGCATCTAACAACTTTATGCCCAATAAAGCAACTCAGCCAATAAGGAGGAAAGGAAGTGCAGCACTAATCTGACACTAAATATACAAAACTTTTCACAGGATTAGCTATTGGCTAACTAGAAATACTGCAGTCTGAGTGTCCTTTCACTATATACCAGCTGTTCTTCAAATGTTGATAGGTTGTGTAAAAGATTAAAGGATAGCTCTCAGTAACTTTCTAAGGAATGAACATAAAAATGACTGACATTTATTTACTAACATTAAAATTGCAAGTTAATAATAATTGATTTACATGTATGTGAACACTGAGTGAAGTTACGGCTGCACTGAGGAACTTAAGTACGAATTCAGCATTTTACATAGTAATGTAAATTATGTTAAATATTTTGATTCTAACCCATATTTGGTTACTCAAGTTAGTGCAAAGAGCAAGCTGCATGTGAGTAGATCTAAAATGGTGTGCATAGAGCAGAAGTCTACAATGCAAGTCTTGTTACAATGTTCTCAAAGCTCCAGCTTTTGTCTGTTTGCTCTCCTGAGTGTTCATCAAATACAAGTTTAAGACCTACTGTGAAGTAGTCAATATACAATTCAGCTTACCATGCTACAGAAATACACTGGTTAGGTATAAGAGGAATCAGGCAGGTATCTTGTTAGAACAAACCAAAAATCCAATACAGTAATTCCATTTATAGTTATTTTACCTTATTTGAAAGGTAAGAAAAAAGGCATCATCTTTTTCTACGTAATTTACCTTGTACATTTAATAGCAATGTGCCTAATTGGTTCAGTTTTGGATGCCATACTACCAATTTCCAGTATGTGCAATTTTACTCAGTAACAGGAACACAACAACTTGAATTTACTATGACTAAGTCTTTTTATAATATGCTTTGAAGACTGACTTACTATTTGAAGGCTGGCATTACTATTCCCAGATGAGTAATAAAAGCAGAAGAAATTTATCCTTTAGGCTGCAAGCTGCACCATATTTAAGATGCATGCAAAATTTTGAGCTCAGAAAAGGAAGACCAAAATTAATCAATGGACTCAGATTACAACAAATGCAATTGGTTGCAAGTTTTTAAAAGTATAAACAAAACTTTTAAAAAATAAAATTAATCATCTGAAGTTATATGCAGAGTTCTGATATGTAGCTGATTTAGGTTACCACACTGGAACAGGCGAGAGAAATATCTGAAATTTGAGGGTCAAACTTTTCTCCACTACAAAGTCAAGAGGTGTTACAGCAGCAGTCTGTTGCACTTGTGCTGTAGTACTGCTCCCCCGGCCCCACCACCTTTTAGTGGAGAGGATTCAGCTTTAGACCCTAGGCACTAATAGTGACCCTCTCTTTGCCATTCTCTGGTGTTCCTTATTGCTGTTCCTCACTGGTGTTTCTAGGTTTGCCCTGTCCCTGGCTACTAGCCTGGCTTGCAAACACCAATGGAACAGTAGACCTTTCACTGGAACTCTGATCAGGATGGATCATGCTGTTGCCGCATCTTGGTACCATTGCCATATTATAGATCATATCACAGGACAGAATTAAAGTATCTAGCTCCTCCAGGTTCCACTGATGCAGGAACACATGCATTCAGATTGCTGGCCAAAGACATGAAATAGTGTTTATCAGAAGGCCAGAATACAGACTTAATTCACAGTTACTTATATTCAATATAGGATCTGTTCATTATTTTGTTCCATCCTTCAGATGGAGAAACTGTAATTCTTCTTATGTAAACTTCTGTAAAAATGCAGTACTGGAGAGAAAAAAAAAAGTTCAATAAGCACAATCAACACTGATGGCCATGCCAAGACATTTAATCTTGTTTCACACACACCCATCCCACCCCTACCTTAAACTATAACTTCTGGATTAGTTTATGTCCAGTTTAAAGTTCCACAATTACAACATATTAGATGGTAACCATGCAGTCACCAAGAACTCTGCTCCTTTACCAGTGCCTTTTACATGTTAACCAGTTGGGAGGTTGCGGTCAGCATGTCACATACACCATCACCCTATCTTCAGGAAGATGAATTTGCAAATTTGTAACGTTTCTTTTGGCTTTTGCAGAAGTAGAATCAAAAAGCAGCTTTGGCTTCAAAAAGAAGCCAAAAAGCAAAGAGCATGGTCATTAATGGATCTACACATGAAGACACTTCAGTGCAGACATAAAAAAAGTTGGTTTATTTAATTGGCATTGACTAAATTATACTAATCCTAACATTTAGCAGTTGAGGACAAACATTTTTGCCTCTTCCTGTTGCCATTTTATTCAGATTTTGCTGTTTCAGGAAACACTGCAAGCAAAGTTCTTTACTTAGCAGCTATGTTAATCCAAGACTTAATTACTATTTATTAGCACCAACTTACCTACATACATTTCAGACTTAACCTTACATTTATCTCAAAATCAGCCCAGTGGGTTATGCTCAAAATAAAGGATTGTGCATGAAGTATTACTTTCCCTCCAAAGTTTTTATTTAAAAACTAGACAAATAGATATGTAACAGTAAGGGGAGAAAAAAAAGTCATTAGTGAACAAGGGCTTCTGGGCTTTACGAAACTCTGTGTAAGGAAGCATTCAGAAATGCTCCCAAGGTAAACTTGTCAACTACATAGAGAGTTTCTTCCTACTGTTTCTATCTATCCTAAAATGAGATACTTTGTTCCTATAGTGTTTACCTAGTTTGGAAATTAAAGATTAAGCCACAACAAAGCACATATCTGGAAGAGGAGTGCTCTTGTACGTGGAATTATTCAAACTCTACTATTTTGTAGAGTTTGAGTAATTAGCTGATGTTTTCCCTAGCTGATAATTTTCTTTCAATCAAAATGAAATGCTAATAAGGATTTGTCTAGACTTAACTGTTTAGGAATCACTGGTATTACTCAGAATTATCATTGTTCTGTGAGCTGACAAACCTCATCTTCATTCCAACCTGTTCACATAAACTTATACACGGTAAATACATACACAATTGTATGCCTTCAGGACAATTGAGTTGCTCAGCCATGCATATGACAAATACTTGTATAGAGAAAATTATGCAACAGCTTTCCAACAGTAATTCTACTTTTCCTCCATAGCAGTGGTTTCTTACCTTTTAAACCTCCAGAGGAAAAAGTCAGTACAGTGCCTTATTTATTCATAATGCAAAATATCTGGTTTTCTGGTAATTCTACAAGCAACTTACTTTCTCATAAGGAACAAAGCAAGGTAGTTATAGTCCTTTAATGGAAAGCACCAGGTTATTGATTTTTAAATTTGTTTTTAAGTGAGCTTAATGACTGGTAAAGGTGCTGGACTGATGGCCCCAGAGACTGTCCTCAATCTATAGCATAGACAGCGTTCCAAGATCCTCCACTGTGTTATAACTCTCAAGGGACTGGTTCTAAAAGGTTGACTCCACTAAGTGTTATGAAAACACTACCTACACTTAAATAAAGAAAGGATGTGTTTATTTAACAAAAGCAAAAAGGCGACAAATAAATAATTAGGTTGTATTGCTCTATGATACTACGGTTTTAAGCAACAGTATCAGACCTGTGTATTAGAAGGCGTATGGAAACAGAAGCAGACTACAATGCAAAGGTGACTGGGCATTTTGCACACAGAGTAGTATTAGGTAAAGACATTTCTTCACAATGCAGGATAAACTGAAATGAGCCAGTGAGCACAGTAGTTACATAAGCCATTTCGGTTTCAGGACCTTCTGATCTTTTTAACAGAAAGTTACTACAACTATTAGAGCAAGGAAGTTTGAAGACAGAAATTTCATAGGTTGAAGTTTTTGGCAGTTTAAAACAAAAATCTGTTAACTGATATTAAGCAAGCATCCTTTTTCTTTTTAAGCAATCTCAGTATACTACCACATAAAATTCATCCTCACAACAGCAAGAACCAAAAAAAAAAAAAAAAAAAAAATCTACATGTGGACTCTTCTACTTGCACAAATGCAGTTTAGTTTCTAACTAAATTAGCCTTAAAAGTTGTAGCAAATAAAGACATAAAGGGGCTTATTTTCATGCACACAGCTCCAAATGCAGTAAATGCAACACAGTGAAATATGATTAACTTGTGAAATTAAGGAAAAAACCAAGATGGAACATAAATGCTGATCTCATTTAATGTCAAATCATGTAACTAAGCAATTTTTTGTTCTCTTACATCCCAGGATAAGGGCAAGATTCATGTATAAGAGTTAGTTTTATTGCATTCATTTAAAATAACATATGTTGGCAAAATCAGGTACTGAAGCTGTAATAACCATTAGATAAGCAAAACCTGCTACAAATGAAAGATGGGACAAAAGGTGCAAGTGATCAGAGGCAGTAGTATTTTATCACTTACCTCATGATGCAGCTCAGCTATCTGATCTTTCAGTTCTCTGATGTACTGGTTAGAATCAGATTTATTAAGCTGCCCTTGAATCTTTCCTTCTTCTTTCTGTTTTGGTTAAAAAAAAAAAGATTCTTATTCAAATTATACATAGATATACTATATTAAAAATCTTATTTTAGCTGTCTGCATATTTTTGTCATGAGCAGAAGCTATTCAAGCACTTTTCATCTGGTTGGAGTCAGAGCAGGTACCTAGGGGTGTCAGTAGCTCAGACCAAGTTGACTGTCTCAATACCACCCATAGTATAGGCAGGATTCTATTGAGGAGCATGAAGAATTAACAAAGCTTCACAGGTCAAATTCACATCCAATGTGCATGAGGTTGCATATGCAATTTGGTAAAGCATCCCTACAAAATCCTATCAATATATGGAATGTATCTTAGTGTACATTATCTTCACTAACGTAAAGTTTTCATTTAGTAACAAGGGATTTCCCTTTGTCTCCAAGTGACAAGTAAACAACACATGTTCTTTCCTTGCATTGTAGGACATGCACTGGGAAACACTTATTACAAGCTTTTTTCTCCCCTAAAAAAAAAAAGCTGTAACATAAAATATTGTGGTATTTATCATATAGGAGTTCCAGAGAGCATAAGTGAAGAGAGGTATGTCCCCTTGCACCAATACTGAGAGGTACAGAGAAAAACTGGCAAGTAGAAAAAGCCAGAGATGAAGAGGAATGTGAGAGTTCCCTTATTTGTCAACCAAATGCAGCTCCTAAGTTTCAAGATGCTTAAGAAGGTGTCATCTGTACTTGAATGCCTGCAACACTAACTTTCAGCTTGTCTCTAAAAGGAATCCTAATGTGACTGAACCAAACTTGGCAGATCTGAGATAAATAACCACCCTTGATGGAGAAGGCAGCCTATATCTTCAGTTTGGTACTAGTAAGGCAAAAGCAGCGGATTTAGGGTTTTTTTTTTCTTCCAGCTGAGTAATTACTGAAGCAGCCACCAGCTTTAGCAGACAGAAGCACCTTGATTTCATATAAATCTTTACCTTGACTGTAAGTCACATACAACCAATATATTACAGAAATACAAATATAATGGGAATATCTGTTTTTTCTAACTGTAGCTCATTTTGCTGAAGTTTTAATTATACTTGAAGAAAGCAAACAGTTAATTTCAACAACAGGAGAGTTCAAAGTAATTTGCAAACAGAATTTAAATACCTTTTAGAATGAAAGGTGTCAACTGTTCTTCAAAATACAAGACAAAAAGCTGTAATGGAGAAGTTATTTTAAAACATCCCTCTGAAATATCAACACCAGGACAGAACATGTACCAGGACATTAGGGGGAGGGACAATATACCACCTTCCAAACCCTTTTGCTGCATGAAGAGAACAACCTTGAGCACTGTCAGTGCTGGCAATCTCAAAGCAATTTCTCTAATTTCAGACTTTGTTTTTCTTGCAGCAAGGTATGCATTACTTGAAAAACAACTTTATCATATTCACTATTAATTCACAGAATCTGCAACATGGAGGCACAAGATCCTTTAATGCATAATTCCATATTGAACCTAGTTTCCAAGGCAACCTATGGCTCAAATTCACAAAAAAATGATTAATATTAACAACGTTCCTGTCCTAAATAGGTTAAAAAAACCCCACAAACCCATCATCTCTCTTTACAAGGATGACTATTGGTATTGAAGAAACCAAAACAGAAGCAACATAACCTGCAGACCAAAAATAATGCTGTTTACATCTGTATATAGAAAAAGCTTCATTGCTGTCAGAAACTAAGATTCCAGACAATGAGAATGACCTGATCTCTTGTGGTAGCAGGAATATACAGGAGAAATGCTTGTCTAAGTCCTTTCCCTCTGTTTGAAACCCTGACTTTTCCATTTAAGCTTCTTGTTCTATGGACTCCAAATTACATCGTAGCCATACACTATAGTATCAAAAAGCAAGAGTAAAGCCAGGTTTTACCATAAATAGAAGATAGGTGCCATAGTCCTTTTAAAATGAAAGTGTAATAAATAGCTGAGCTTACATTCAAACTGGATGCACAAGGGGACATGAAATAGGCATTCCCAAGTTAAGTCGGTATAAACTAACAGCAGAAGCAATAACACTTACTAGCTTAAGTTTGGCACTGCACAAATAGCTGAAAGCTGTTAACGTATACCATATAGAGTACACCATATTGGGAGTATACACTTTCATTATATTTACGTGGTTTTATTGTTACTTTTTATTAACTGTAAAGTTAATGCAGATATCACAGAATAATTTGACATGTAAATTTGCTCATGGAAGAACTGACTCTAGCTCCAGTCAGCTGGAGTTGAACATAGGGCATAAGCCTGGCTTACAAGATCCTCATTATTAGTCAAGGGCAAATAAGTTTCAGTTTTCCTTTCAGAATTTAGAGATTTTGTAAAGATGACAACTCACAAAAATGCATTTAGCACAAAAAAGGAACCCTGCAATATCATTTTCTACAAAAATACGTTTCAAATAGAAGTTATGCTGTAACTTCCTCTTGCAACACTCAAAACACTAGAGGTCAGAAGCTGATCCTTTTAACTAGCTGCAACAGAAATCAGATATTTCTAGCTAACTAAATAAGCCCATTTTCTCTAAGCTACAAAGTCTGTCTACAGTGGGTAAATTGGAATGATGACACAGGAGAAATTTTAAGATATCAAAGTCTTCATAGCTGCTGTTCATGTCTCTGAGCAACAGCAAAGATATATTCTACTTTGTTTTTTTTTAAATAAGCTAAGTTGATCATGCCATTACTTTAGTTATTTAAAAGATACTTATGCAGGTGCAGTAGCAAACCACTGGAAAACATGCAGGGGTCAGACACTATAGCATGAGAATATTTTTTAATTCTTACCAAAATAATCTGATTTAGAGAATAAATAATAAGTAGACAGCTGAAAGTTTACATATTTCAAATGAACCAAAACATTTATTTTATAGAAAGTAGTTTTAACTGTGAGATTATGATCTTTAAGTTACCCAACATTCTTTAAAACTGTGAGAAGAGATGGATATTTCTCATCAATACATACATTTATTTTCATACAAGTACAAAATATTACTACGATCTGCAGAATTGTTTCACTTTCCAGTCACATTTCATATTTGCATTAAGTTCAGATTGCTTTCTAGCAATTTCCAGCTTCTGATGAGCATTTGTTAATCAAAGGCAAATTTTAATGTGAGCAGCTTAAATCCGGTAGTAGCGCAGCTTGACAGAAGTCAAAAAGCAAAACTGTTGGCAGGAAAAACTTCAACATGGCAGTTCCTTCTAACATTACAGAAAGCAATATTAACAGCTTTCCCTACTATCTGTTGGTACCTGTCACAAAGACAGAATGCTTTCTCCCAAAAGTTCTGTCATTCTAGATTTGCTTTTCAACCTACCCTAGATTATACAACACGTTATCTATTACTTCCTGGTTATCATAAAAACCTATTTCTTGCTGTTTTTATCAAGTGTTCTTAATATCATCCTAGAGTCTCTTTTAAGGAGTACTGTCAGTGTGTACATCTTGAGACAGTAAAAACCTCCACCACTGCAAAACAAACCCTATATTCTGCCCCCACGCAGGTTAGATTCCCACTTGTACATCATAATTCTAGATGACATTAGATTAGTGCCAAAGCACAGCTATATGCCACTGTGATCGGTGAAAGCCCCAGAGCCAGCAAGCACACTCATGCTCCAAACATTTATCAACACGCATGGAAACTGCACAAAGGATTTTATGTTCACGTTTCATTTAGTAGCTTAATTCATTTAGTAGCTTGAGCAGCTTCAGCTTGGATTTTTCAGTTTCAAATGTAATACCACATTATATAGATACAATTTCTAACTCTTGAGACTGATCTAGTCATGAGGCAACTGAGATTAATACCAGAGTTACCATTTGTTCTTAGTTCAGAATCTGAATTAAACTTGGCCAAGAAACAGAGGGACAGGGAATTAGCTAGGTTGCAAGTGACGTGAAAGTGGGACAGAAACTTGAAAAGTGAAGATAGAACAGGTACTGAATGGAACTGAAACAAAGGTAAGGACCTTAAACAATAACACTGATGGATTCTTGCAGATGTCATCTTCAGCCCACTATCTGCAGGATATGGCTGTTGCATTTATTTAGTTAGTTGATGTATTGGAGGGCAACTGAAGATAATAATCTTCTAGGAATAAATACTAGCCCTCTGTCATTCGTTTGCTTCTCTGGAGATGCATGTTTTCCATTCTTCCTGTTCTACTGCTGCCATCCTTCATTTTGCTTCCAGGTGTCATAACCCTCTAAAGAACAAATTCATTCATTTCTCCTCCTAAGGGTCCAACAGTATATGTTGAAAAGGTTTCTAGGCTCAGGAAGGAAGAAATCAGTCTTGTCTGGATTAAGTCTTGTCTGGCCTTAGTCACCTCAGCCTAAGAACGAGCTACGGCACAGGGAAGCTCAACTGCTGAGATCAAAGGATAACTTGAGTTGGGGAACGGAGGGCTACTTGCCCAAAGGACAGAAGCCTGCACTCCCTGTGGTCCAACCCCAGTAGCCAGGGAGGTCAGAGCCCACATTCAGGACATTCTTGATATCCTTCTTTCTTGTCAATCCTATTATTATTATTATTATTGCTAGCTTCTTGCTTCAAGTGTTGAGCCATGCAGATGTGCTGGAAAATACATGCTTTTAGGATGGATTGATCTGGCAAGTCTTTCACAGCTAAAACAAATTTAATCTCGGGTCTCTTAAATGGTAGGGGTGCTCAAGGGCAAAGGACATAAAACCTGTCTTCTGTAAAACCACCAAGGAAAAAAGGGAGCTGACTGCCCTGCTCAAGGCCCTTCTATATTCTGAATCTGGCTTTAACTTTCAATTTTTTAAAAATACGTAAAATCGAAGGGTTTCTGTTTCCATTAAATTACATTTTCATGTGCTCTGGCTGCAAACTGGTCCAGCTTCCTCAGAATAGACTATTTCAGTTGGAAGGGACCTACAACGATCATCTAGTCCAACTGCCTGACCAATTCGGGGTTGACCAAAAGGTAAAGCATGTTATTCAGGGCATGGTCCAAATGCCTCTTAAACACTGACAGGCATGGGACATTGACCACCTCTGCAGGAAGCCTGTTCCAGTGTCTGACCACCCTCTTGGTAAAGAAATGCTTCCTAATGCCCAGTCTAAACCTCCCCTGGCGCAGCTTTGAACCATTCCCATGCATCCTATCACTGGATGCCCGGGAGAAGAGATTAGCACCTCCCTCTCCATTTCCCCTCCTCAGGAAGCTGTAGAGAGGGATGAGGTCGCCCCTCAGCCTCCTTTTGTCCAAATTAGACAAGCCCAAAGTCCTATGAGGAGCAGTTAAGGACTTCCCTTCCAGCTCTTTCACCAGCTTTGTTGCCCTCCTCTGGATGCATTCAAGGACCTTCACATCCTTCTTAAGTTGTGGGGCCCAGAACTGCACAAGTATTCAAGGTGAGGCTGCACCATAAGTTACTAGACAGCCCCACTGACATAAGAAAAATTAAAATTGCTTTCATGTAGCTTGAGTTAATTTAATTGAATGCTTCCTATTGTAGCATTTACTTCAGTAGGAACTGGGCATTTCACTCTGCATTGGTTTTATACTGTGCTTGAATAGTTTTGTACTACTGTGCTTGAGTAGTTTTGTACTTCTGAAGAAAACACTCAGATCAACTGTACTGGTTCAAAACTGAATGTTAAGATTCTATTTACAATTTAAAAGTCTTTAAGGTATGAACATCACACCTTCTAAATGGAAATAGCACAAGCAATTAGTAATCTCTCTCTTCATGGGATTTTTAAAAAATCTAAGATTATACACATAGGATGTGGGTTGTTGGGTTTTTTTTTTGAGGGGGAGCACTATTACAGAAAATCTGTGGTATTTGGGGAGGTCACGACACAAAGAAGAATAGCTGGTCTCTAGGCAAATAGCAGCCATTTTAAGTTTAAAATGAATATACAGTGAAAAAGCCAGATAACATATCAATAAGCGACGTGTGAGTATTATCAGAATAGCAAAATAATGAAAGCTAGCCAATTCTGGAATCTAGGAATTCTGTTTAAAAAAAAAGCCACAGTTATATGTGAATGAATCTCTACATCCATTTCCCTGGGGTACTGCTTCTGCATATTGGCACCACTGCTGTGCCTACCTTCTCTTCCCAGAAGGGTTTTTAGAAAAAGTAATGCCAGTTGGTGTTACATTGTAATTAAAGATCCATCATCTCGATTTTGCTGCTTTTGGAGATTAATAACTCCCCCCAATCTTATCTTCTCTTCCAACAGACCAGCTCCACCAGCACTAACAGGGTTAGAAAACCCTGTATCAGAGAAACAAACACCCTACTGGCCAGATATCACCTCTGCTCAAGGAAAAGGTACTTGTAACAGTGTAAGCAGCCAATATGCAATCCAACCTCCTGCCTCAGAGGCTGTGTATAGAGAGGGAGCAGCACAGGCAGTGGAGGAGGAAATGAGCCCTACAGATCAAAGAAGAGCTGCTAAAACAGAACTCACTTAGGCCCCTTCAGTTTTGGAAGCTCTCACCTCTCTCATCCTGCTCTGAAGTACTAGAGTTACTGTACTTGCACGCATACCAAGAGTGATGCTGAGAGCTCCTGAGAAGAAAAATCTGTTCCCCAAAGATTTGTGTCTTAGAACGAGGAAAATTCTGCCCCCCAAAAAGTATCAGTTGAGATTCATGGTTGTAGTTCTTGTACTTAAATCCTCCTTTGTCTGGCTTTCTAAAAGAAAAACAGCTTTTCTGTACCTTCAAAAGAAGCAGCAGCCAGTCTCAAGAAACATACCTGATGCCTACTGAGCATGTGGAGACCTTCCAAACTCAATCAGCATAGGACCAGGATGCACAGCTGGCAACACAAGAGTGCAGGGACAGACCGCTTCAAAGAATGCTGATCTTAAATACCTGAAACCGTTATTGTATAGCACCCCCCAAAAATCAAGTATAGTAGTCATGATAAAACAAAGTTTAAATAATAAATAAATAAATCACTGGAAGCCACCTGGAACACACTGGAGGCCTTAAGCCTGCTTTTGCTGCTCGATCAAGAAAGGTCTAAGTATAAGATACAGAAGATCCATGTAGTCAAATTTCAGTTGCAGGTGTTTCATCCCAAGAGGAGCACAAGCAAAGTTTTCTAAAATACTCTTGACAGTCACATCAGAGTAGGAAAAGAAATACATGTCAACAAGAGAATAGGCCATTTTAAATAATAAGAAAGCATCTAGGGTTGTCTTCACTTTAATAACTGCAAACTTAAAAACACAGAAACACAGAAAAACAAAACCAATGGCTTTATAGGCAGCCAAAATCCAGGCACACTAGACAGTTGCTGTTCCTCAGATAACAGTGTATCATCTTTACTAAAAATGTCTAGAGGGTAGGGCATTTCCCTAACACCCTTAGTTTGATGTCTTCTGACTTAGAAATATTTACTTGGTAACAATCCGTCTCAGCCTCTTTTCAGGGGATGCTTTTAAATTCTTACTCTGTGGCAGAAGACACTGCATTAAAAATGTAAATGAAGTTTATTCAGAAGGGTAAATGTGGTAACTAGTGTCCTTTCAGTGACTTTACAGTGACTCATTCTAGACTTTCAAAAAACACATCACTAACATCACACACCACTATTGATAAGAGTAAAAAAAAGTTTCCTGTAATTTGAAAAGATGGAAACAATTTCTTTACTCAACAGTCAGTACTTGGAAAAGTTATTAAACAGAGGTCATAGAAAGGCTTCATTCTAACGAAATAGTGCTAAAAGTTTAAACTGTGGGGGAGAGAACTAGCACAATCATGGATTTCCTTTACAGTTGTTCTCAAAGCAGCTTTGACATGGTTAGAGATAGGGTAAATGTGACAAAATTCTCTGAATCTGCCAGGAAACACATCAGGAGGAAGTGATGTTACCCCTGTCCAGATCAACCTAACGAAGAGAAGAATGAATTCTTATAGATAGTTTTTGCTTTCAGATTACTCAGACCTAAAAACAGTTTTCTGTATTACAAGTGTGCTCTGTACCTCCCCAACCCAAACGAGCCATGGATAATTTTAAGAGGATGCTACAAGTCACCAGCCTGAATAGAAACAGAGGAAGAGGGATTAAGCTGCAGAGTAGAGACTGCAGCTGACACAGCTCTGCTTCCTCAGTCTGTCTACACTTTCACTGGCCTAGTGCTCCTTACCCTAGCCAGCTGATTGACTCTAGCTTTAACTGATTTAACCCTGCCTGAATTTCTCCAAAGCCTCTTTTTCTCTCATTTAGTTTCTCCTTCAACTATTGCAGGGAAAGTTGTTTTTTTTTAAAAAAAGAAAAACAACCCACAAACCACAAAACTGAACAACACCGGGACCAACAGGGCTGCCCATATGCCATCAGAAGAAACACTTGCTGTTAGGCCAGAAGTGTAGTGAAACTTGGTAGACTTTTCTTGGCAGCTTTAGGAAAGCACACACAAGCTAAAAGCAATAGGGTTTTAAAGGCTTATATTAAGAAGTTAAAAGCATTTGCTTGTTGCAGTCTTGAAGCTATCAGACCAGTTCAGCTGAAAACAAGAAAGACTAATTCCCTGAGGAAACAAACCTGAGGTTTTGCTGATTTGCTATAGACATAAAGGGAGACACTATCCATTCCTTAGTCCTGGCTCTCTGTATCTTACAAAAGGATGGGACAGAAGGGGTCAGAGAGTGCATGTAGCTTGGCCAAAACAAGTCATTTAGTTATAGGATGTGAACCTCTAACCTTTGTGAGAAAGCAGAACATACCATATTGAAGAGAACAGCTTCTCCCCAGTGTGGAGGTACAACAAATAGCAGCCCAGCCATCCAAAATCCATCCTTCATATGTTAATAATTTGCTCAAATGTCCTGCTCAAAGCCCAGAAGCCTGCTAAATACTTCCAAGTCATGCTTCCTTCCCAAGTGTTTTATAAGTGGAACTGGCAAGTGAGAGTAAAATAAGGAGAGGATAGAGGAGAAAACAAAGGCTAACAAAGTAAACCTTTGTTTATACGTAACTTCAGGGTTTTTCTTTGCCACTTCTGGGGCTTAGGTATATGCAACGTTAAGTTAAACTTCAGTTACACTTCAATTTTTTGTTATTTTTGCTAAGGAACAACTCATACATTTTTCTTGTTTAAGAATATCCATCATGTATTGGACTATTCTTTGCAATTCAGTGTGTTTACACAAAAGTTTAAAAGCTTAGCATCAGGAACTGAATGCCTGACCAAGATAAGATGACATTCAGAATATATAAAAAAATAAGTTCCTAACATCATAATAAACTGACGCCTTGCTGCAAAATTACATCTACTAGTAAATGACAGAGTTCTATCTCCTTCTCCCTCTCTGTCATTATTAGTAACCAAAACTAAGAGTGACCCAGAAACTGTGATTTAAATCTAGCATTTGTGTGTGTAACGTCAGATCAGTTCTTACGTGGGAGTAGTGATACTCTACGTTACAAATTTAACACCAGTGTCTTGCACCTACACCTACATGAACATTTAAAAGAAAACTGCACAGTTTAGGTTAAGCATTGCTATGGACCACGTGGACCTGGCACTGAATCCCTAGAGCTTCTTAGAAAAGCACCATCCCCCTTCAAAAAAAGGAAGGCCATGTGGTAAGTTAACTTCCTCCCTTCATCTTTATCAGCTTTGAAACAATATGACAAGCAGACCTATTTGTGATGCTCCGTGTTAAAAGTGCAATTACTTTGAGACTAACACCTACACTCCAAGACTGGCTAAATGTATTTATGGTATTAAATATTGCATTTCAAGTCATTAAGGCAAGTCCAGATTAAAAGGCCCTCTGCTCCCCACATCAGGTCACAGCAATTCCAGTGACAAGCTGAATGGAAGAGAATGGGAGGCAGCTCTTTCTTCAATGAGGGAGAAGTTATCTAGATTTTCAATTTCCTTAAAAAGCAGCTTTTGTTTAAGCTCCATTATCAATTGCATGTTTTATAGGTTACAAGCTTTGGGAGTTAAGGCTTTCCAACTCCACTATTACTTTTTTTTGGTGCAGGTGTTTCGGAGGCCTTTGAGCATGAGTACCCAAAAAGGAAGTTTTGGTCGTAAGTTTCATATTTGCTGGCAAAACACACTGGTCAAAAATATCTATTTGCTTACAGAATCTTACAAAAAAAAAAAAAAAAATCTGTCACAGCCCAATAAAAGCATTTCAAGTCACATCTGAAGTGTCAAAAATAAGTAAATTGACATTAGAGGAACTTCTTTCTACTAAATCACTTTTGTTTTAAATGTCTTTATACAGTTAACACTCAAAACCTGTATTTCACAACTGAAGAAGCTGTATTTCAGGCTAGTGTAAGTTTGAGATCAATAGTTCACCAAAAGCCTAACAGGGCATACTCATTAAATTAGAAGCATGAACCACAGCCACAGAATGACTTCATACTCCAGACTGTATACAAGGAAAGCACAGCCATTCTCATTTGTGCAGAAAATCAAGAATCTTACTCGGATATTACGGATCAAGAAATCATTAACAGGGGATCATCTAAGAACACCAAAAAGATTGGAACTTGAAATGCACTTTAGTAGGAAACAAAAAACAAGGCCACCTAGAATATGGGAAAAATGTAACTAAAGATTGCATCATGCAAAGTAGTAATTGTGAAAAGGAAGGAGAGATGATGTGGATAAACAACCAAACATGACACAGTGCAATATCATGACAAAACAGGGACAGTATAATCTTTGGATGTATTAGCCAGAGTCATGAAATAGATTATGTTCCTGCACTTAACTTCTTTACCTGTCTCATGACAAGATATTATAAAAATCTGCATGCAATTCTGGCACCCATAGCTTAAGCAGAAATATGGAAAGGAAATGGGAGAGAGCTATAAAATGATTGAGCACTGATGATTTGATCAGTCAAACAACAGAAAACCAAGTCAGATGTATTTACGTTGAAAAATGAACACAATTCTAATTTGGCAACAGCTATCAGAAAAAACAACTGATCATTATGGGATTCACCATTTCTTCATTTCATAAAATCAAGACTAGAGTACTTTTTGGGACACCCATATCAGTCAGCCAGTGGAAGGAGGATGGCATTTAAAGTCTGTGCTAAAGTGAAAATAATGCAAAATGAGTACTGGCTCCTCACCTACAAAGTCACATTGTTTTAAGTAACCTTTAAACTTTTTTTTTTTTTTTAAAGTAAAATGCTAACACATGAGTAAAAGATTGACCTAAACTCAGCTATTCTCTTGTTATCTTACTAGATAATAAATGATTCATATGCAACGCTTACTGTACTTATCTAAGTATTTCTAATGTACTGACCACAGCATTATCTAAGCGTTATGTGATTAAAAGAAATGATTGCTTTATCTTTTAATAAATTTAGTGCCTGCTGCACTAGAGGAAAAATATTCAAAGTGAAAATTCTTTATGCAAGCTCCGTTAAATTTATTTGAACATGCTATATACGAAGAGATGAAAGAGATGCAAGTAGTTGAGAAATCATAGGAAAAAGAAGGCTTTGACACAATACAGTAAAATCATCACCTTGAACGAAAGATTTCAGAGGGAAGACAGACACTAACAATACCAATGAAAAAAAAAAGCGCAAAACTAGAGAGTAACTAGCTTGTAACTTAGGAATAATAACCAATAACCAAGAAAACCTTTGCAGATAGATGCAGCAAAATTCAGACAGGACAACAGTATATGACTATAGGAAGGACAGACTACAGTAGAGACATCACGATTTCTCAAAGCCAAGAAAATATAAAGAACAGTCATTTATGGTTCTCTCATCAACAAAGGAGTGAGTTCACAGGACAGTGAAGGTTGCAAAAGGAACTGAAAGCATAAGGAACAACACAGAGGCCAAAGGATGCATCTTCAGATCCTACAGTGACATGGTAGCAGTAAATAACATTTCTGGTTTCAAGGTTTACATAAAGGGAGTAAGAGTTTTACAACAAATTCTCCAGTACTGGTCATAGCAGAAGAGTAAGCACAGAAAAGAATGGTTGCTGGAATCAAACTGTGCGCATTTTTTTGGACAGAGGATGTTTTCAATCTCACCTATTAATTGGTAAAAATTACCAATTACAAGACAAAAAACAAATACAGAAGTCAGAGTTTAAAAGTGTTGCCTGTAGCATGGTGCTTGTACAGAAGCAATTATTAACAGCTCAGAAATATGCCCATCAGATATATTTAAGGCCTTTGCTTATAAAGGAAGCACATTCAGCAATATAGCATTGCCCCACTTTGCAAAGCAGTGCCTTGTATTCACAGTAGGTTTAATAAGGAACGAAAGTGGAGGAAGAAAAAAAAACCAAACCCCACAAAGTCAAAAAGTAATCAAGTTACAAATCAAAAAGTATCAAGTTACACATTTAATGACATCACTTGTTACCTGAATTTCTAATTCAGCAATATGCTGTTGTAGTTCAGCCACAGCTGCAATGCGGTCTGCCTCACGGAGCCGTACTGCCATCACTTCTTCTTTACTCTGAAAGAAGTAATAGATTGAAGCTAACAAATAATATCAGTTTCAGTTGATTATGTGCACTGCTTTTACCCAAAATCATGTAAGTCAAGAAAACTTAATACACTGCTGTGCAAAATATCATACCTATTGATAAGGCATATTCTAAAGAACCCAAATTTAATTTTAACCCATAGAACTGTGTAATCATCTAATATAAATTCTAAACTATAATAATCTAAAAAAATATCTGTGTAGTTTTGAAAAGATGCTGTTATCAATTTCCAGGTCCAGAATAGAGCTGTCTTGTGTTCCAGAAATGTTATATTGTAAATTAAGAAAAAATAGCAACAAAAAACACAGCTCATGCTTCAACTTTTCACTTTATATATAAAGAAACAGCAAAGCTACACAAGAGTTACTTATTTCATCATTCCTTTTGACTAAAAAAATAAATCTCAAAAAAAACCCCAAAAAGCACAGATATTCTCAACCTCATTTCAGTCCAGCTATCCTAGTCACAGTATACAACAAAGATTTGCAAGACAGTTTAGAATAAAATTCTAATGCCCGTAACCTACAATCAGACTCCCAGTGTAAGTTTAACCTGTAAGTTTGCCTGTAAGTGATAGACAATTTGAGTTTGGATGAGAAAGAAGGAAATTTCCTTATTTCTGTTTTATGAGGCAAGTCCTTAAGACTTCAGAGCAAAAAACAATTAATATTATATTGTCAGCAGTTTGGTACAACCACAGAGAGAAAACAGGGACAGATATTGAGCGAGCAATACTTTCAGCTGGAGTGCAAATAATTCTGGGGAAGAGACAGACTAGGCTCAGGTATACCTACTTTTATGGCAGACTGGTGTAACTCTGCAAACTGTAGTTACTGTAAGTCAGTTCCAGTATTTCAGTTGTTTTAATGTGTGCTTCAAACTGACAGTACTTAACCACTCTTCATCAGACAGTTTGGTTGAGACCAAATTGAACATGCCAAAGCTTACCTATAGTAGCTACTTGAAAACATGCTGTTTGTTTGAAAAAAGATCCCTGTAATGAAGGTACACCTTCTACAGTATCCAATTAACAGCATTTGTAATCAGTGGAGTCCATTTCAGAGGAATCCGTCATGTGCTAGCCAAAGTTTAGCCACTATTGCTAAATTCTGCTGCACGATTGCTCGAATGAAGCCAAACCCACAAGTCCACAGGATTGCATGTATTTAACTGAAAGCTAAAGGACAGACTGGCTTAGTTCAACTTTGGTATCTGAGATGAGTCAATAGTGTTGCTCTAGACAGCACTGATGCTTTATCTCCAAAACAGAGCATGTTCTCAATAATGACCACAAAAGTTGATATGGTAGGAAAGACAAGACTGGGGTGGGGGCACAAATCTTATGATGCAAATTCTTTAGCAAAACTGATTAGAAAGATCAGTGCTGTGTTTCAAGTAACAATTTGAAATTAAGTCCTTGCTGTAGAAGCAGTAGTCAGATAAAGAGGGAAAAACATAACAGTACACACCAGTGACAGAAAACAGTTGCCGTATAGGTCGTATGAGATGCAACTTGCTACAAAAATTTTAATTTCTGCTTATGCATTTTAAGCTATTATTTAAGAAAAATACAAGCTCCAGAAATAATGTACCAGTTCTTTCTGCATGGAAAAAACAACTGGGGAGTTGAAAATCCAAATATGTCTTTTTTTATACACCTCTTCAAGTAGAAATATTGCTACCAAGACAAGTTGTGGTGACAGAAATAAAACTAGAGCATGATTTTAGATGACTTGAAACAATAGGAAGAAAAATCAAATATCAGTTTCTAATGGAATCTGGAATAACAAACTTGCTAGGTTTTAGAAGATGCAAGGTAGAACTTTTAAAAATACTTAGTGCCTGTATTGCTCCATGACATTACCTGAAAGATTATTGAAACTTTCTTCATCAGTTTTGAATACAGAGTTGTTGTATCAGTAACATATTAAATAGCTTCATTTCAGCTATTTACACTGCAGCACTGTCTTTTCAATTCAACCTACCTGCTGTTATCTGTCCTGCAAGCCAAATCTAAGTTGGCAGCAACACTATTGAGTAGTTACAGATACTGAACCTACTTCTAGAAGGACTGTAGGTATGACAAGTCCACTGTTACTGCTAGAGACTAGCCCTTCACACTTGTTACATATGCCTTACATAGTCGTCATACTATATGCTGGTTTCTTGTAAACCTAGTTAGTGTAAACAAAGCCAGTAATGTTGCAAGGTTTTGGCTTGACAAGCATAACAATGTTTCTCTTTCTACTTTAAACTTCAGCTTTTATTTTTTTTCTTTAAATTCACTTTAAAATTAAAATCTCATTTTCCTCACACAGTGAAATAACCTTAAACAATCCCAAGCAGGAATTTCCTTCATTTATTGGGGTATAGAGGTGGGGAGACAGGAACTTAAAATAGTCTCTTCTAGAACAAGAAAAAGTGAAAGCATTTGGCATTAATCTTAGATTAAGCTAAAAATCATGCTTCCAGTAGTTTGAATGTGGAGAGCAAGGGACAGGAAACACAGTGACAATCCTTACAAATAAAATGCCAAAGGACAATGGCTTTTCATATCCTCTCATTTTTCACTTAACTGTATATTATCATATAGTTAGAGTTTGAAATTGAAAAGTTTTTTGTGAGTTTGAAACAGCAATAGGAAGTTCAATACCAAGTTATGTCCCACTTAAGGAGCAGGAGAACTCTTAAACTTGTGTATATTGTTTAACATGGCTTAATTTTTTTTTGATTACATGGCTTTCTTATTAAATCTGTAAAACTGCTGAATTGTTTGTATAGATTATTAGAGAATAAAGTCACTCGAAGTTTACAACAAGTGTCAGAGGTAGAGGGAAAAGGGAATATGAGGGGAAACTACATTGAAGGAAGGTAGTTTCCAACAAGTTAAATGTGAGCATCTTTCAATACAGTTAGCAAAAAAACCCCTTGTGTATTTAAACAGTCAGGGGTCTATATGGTATTATACTAAGCCTCACCCCAAGAAGTCACAGTCTAGCTCACAGTTAAACAGTAGAACTCGAGGTAATGTATATGCATCAAATTGATAATATTTCATTTTCCATCATAAACATCAACTTGAAAACATGTTACAATGTAAACTGTAATCTTTTTCCTATCAGTGACTGCAAAACAAGTTTCAGGACCTAATGTTACTGTATGTCAGTACTGCTGACTTCACTGGCTATTGACCTCTGCTACTTTCAGAGAAGCTCTAAAAAATATGACTGGTGGTCTATTACTATCAAATTTCTCTCTAACCCATGTTAGAACATAACTTTCCAAGCAAATTATCATAGTGAGAACAGTCATGTATATTAACTCATTAGTCAGGTTAAAGACATATTACTCTTTTTATAGTCAACATAAAAACTTTGGAATATTGACTGCATAGTCTCAATCTCTTAAGGATTAATGAGGACCTTCAGTATCAAAAACCAATAAAAAAAAAAGTTATGGGTTATATGAAAAGACATGTCACCAAGATCAAGAATATTAAAAAAAAAAAGATCAGTAAGAATAATCTCAGCATTTTAAAAATAGCACTTAGGAAACCAGTGATTATGGTAAACAAAAAACAGTCAGTAGAAGCAATTTCTTCTAGTTAAGATTTAGTGGCTTGTTTCCTAAAAGCTTGTGAAGGAGTTTGATGAGTCAGTAGAAGTTACATCTTCACTGCGCTTTAGATTCAGGTTCCATTGGAAACAAATGGAACTGGCAAGACAGCAAGAAAAATGGAATACCTGGAGTACGTCAGTTATTTACTGTTATTAAATTTCTCTAAAATGGAACTGAATAACAACAAAACCCAGCTTCATTTTGCTGAAAGAACTATAACTAAGGCAAAACTATGAAGAAATTGCCAATTACAAATTACACACTATGGCTTTGAGAAATGACAACAAGATCAGAGTTTACTACAAAACTAAATTGCCTACATTTAGGCATTACCTGTAGATGTAAAAACTGAGAAGTGTGATATTATAGCAAAACTATGCATATTAATAACGATGTCATTTCCTCTCCAGGATAAGCGACAATGATAAATCACTCAAACTACACTCTTGATTCATGTTGTCCACAGAAACCTTTGATGGAATTGCAGCTAATGCAGTCTTTGGGGTACGTATGGTGTTACAAGCAAAATGCATGTATATTGGATAAAATTGAAAAACAAACACTCAACCAATAACAGTGTTCTGTGTGAATGAGAATAGAAGCAAGTAGCGCACATAAAAAAGGTTTGGTTACACTTAATGTAACTAAGATGTGATCATGAAAAACAAATTATGTAACAGCATCTGCTCTCAAGTGGCAAATTCATAGCCTGTCCTGATTTCAGCTGGGTTTAATGGTAGTCTGATTATTCATCTCAGTACTATTTATAACATACTAATAAGTATCCTATTTAGAAATTACTGACTGTTCAGCTCTAGCTGATTTTATAAAAGACTATTCATACATCTTCTGGAAATAAGATTTAAGTAAAAAGTTGTTTTCATGTCTCTAGCAAATAACGTCTTAACTATAGTGATTTGTCAACTAATATTGCCCCTTTTTTGAAGTAAATATAAGTAGCAATTTCAGGAAAATTTTCATCCAAGTTAAGAGGAAAAAAGCTTGAAAGACTTATCCTTTATTTCTTGTCCATATTATGTGTGCACAAGTTATGAAGACATAAGTTATTAGTAATTGGTTATCAATTTAGTTACAAAATTAACTAATTAAATCTGAGATTCAGACATTAGATTAGGCTCTCTTATGCATTGACAGTAATAAAAACTACCCTTTTGCCCAGTGTTTTTGGGCTGTCCCCTTAAACTCTGGTTACTATTAGGCAATGAATACTGTAACACTCCCTTCTGTACACCTCTTTATTTAAATACTACTTTTACCCCCTTTTTTTCGAACCTAAACTAATTCTGCAGTAATAGTCAGTGTTGAAGTAATGAACCTCTTCTGTCCCTAAAGACAATCAGAGTACACAGTGATCAGAATCTGTTGTGTAAGAGCGTCTTTTTATATATTAACACAGACACTTTTCTGAGTAGAACCACACTTTAAAGTAAAAGTTTATCTTTGTGGGACCACAAAGAAGCAGCTCTGTCAAAACCTCAAGTGATTTTGTGAGATGGTAAATTCAAGATGATATTGTCAAATCAGTAAAAGAAAGTTTTGGTTTAGTGATTTCTACTTCTCAATTACGACACAATTCTATCCAACAATAGCGGACAAGACTAGAAAGTATAAATACATTAGCACATAAATAGTCTATTCACGATGTTGTTTACCTTGCATTCAATCTCTGCTTGTCTACGTTTTGCTTCATTCAACTGAGCAAGAAGTCCTTTATTCTGTGCAGAAAGATACTGTACCTTCCCCTGTAGGTTGGTAACCTCTTGCTCTGTCCTTCGTAAATGGTTACTATTGATCTGATTCTGAAATTTATGACAAAAAAAGGAAAGAAAACGCATGTTAAAGAAAGATCTTTGATATTAATTTAACTCCCTGAAGTCTGACAAGAAAGACTTATACATCATTTACTATAAAAAACTTTTGATGAAAAAGCATTCAGAGTTTTCTAAGTGTAATCAGAAATGTTTGCACGACATTTGGTTTATAACCAGGATATTCAAATTGTTCTTAAACAACAGATGACTCATTTGAAGAACATTATTGCAAAGCTCCTGTACATCTGTTTTACCCCATCTCTTGCTTCGGTAAGTCAAAGATTTTGTGAACTTGTATCCCAACTACAGCAACAAGCTGATGCATCCAGGAAACATCAGGTATGCCAGAAACACTATGTGCACATTTCACTGTCCAGTGAATCCCTGAAAGTAACATGGCACCTTAATTAAGATCAGTGCATTAGCACAAGTCACACCATTTTTATATGAAGCTGTGCATAGACCAGTACACAACACGAGAACCACTGCATTTCTGTCAAATGATAGCTAAACAGCATAAACATATACGAAGATTCGATGCATAACACTGAAATGAGAAGTACCTAAAGGTCTTGTGTAATACGTGTAATCCAGATAGCAGGATACCAATGCCCCCTACTGACTAAAATAAATACACCGATGGGGGGGAGGAACCAAAACAAAAGCACACGTTAACTGTAGTGAAACAGTATTAAGACTTCAATGAAAATTTTAAAAGTTAAGACAAGAGGAAACTTTTATTCAGTTGGTATGGAAAAAGTGGTACCTCTGTCAGAAATAAGCCACCATGTGCCTTGCAGTGAGCTCATCTCTTTTCAGTAGCACATCCTTATGTGCTCTCCTGGTTTCTGGGATTGCTGAAGCTTGGCAAGTTTTTTGTTTGTTTGTTTAGCCTTTTGGATGCACAGGTCTCCTTCAAGTAACAGTTACATTTAGCAGGTATTTCACGGGAAGATTTCTCAAAAGCCTGTTACAAATCTTTCTCAATCAACAGCACATTGTGCTGATTGATTCAGTTGAGAGTTCGCTAATATAATAAGGACTCACCAACTTTAATGCACTTTCATTTCAGATTTGTTTGCTTAATAACAACTTATTCCCTAGTTACACAAAAAAGATCTTGGCAGACAAGTTATTTTTGTCTTTTCTGCACAAATCTCAGCAATGGTGAATCATGCTTTTCTTGTCTAGCACATGAAAGGTAAAGCTTCTGCTAAAAAAAACTGACAACATGCAGCTGTTTTGCTCAGAGTCCACAGTTTAGTAACCAGATTCATGACCTCAGTGGATAATCTAGTATAGGCAACTTCACCAGAAGAAAGAAAACACTGCCATTTAAAGAATTAGAATTACTATTATCAGAATCATCAATTAGGTTTGTGAAATTTAAAACACCTTAAAAGTACTTTTGTTGTTACACCAGTTACAATTTAATGAATTAAGATTCACACACATTCACAGAGTCTACCAATTAGTCTAAATGAGAAATGCAGAAAGCTTAGTCCTGGAAAAGACTAAAGAAGAGACATTAAAGTAAGTTGGACTGTGTGCACTAGATTCTCCCTCCTAGTCTAACAGCATTAAAAAGCACATTTTGGAACTAAAGTCATGCCTGTAGATGGTAAAAGATCATCACTGGGTAACTACCATTTGACACCAATTTGCCCACGTTCAGCTCAATTCACACATGCTAGTGTTCAATAACATACCTGTGTTTCCATCTCCATCATTCTTTGTTTGGTCTCTTTCAATTCAGCCTGAGTTTCTGCTTCTCTCAATCGGACTGTCATCAGCTCATCCTGTAGCTCATTCACTGTGTTTTTTCTGGGGGGATCTTTCCATCTTCCAGTGGTACGAGCTAGATGACGCTAAAAAAAGTAGCATGCCATTGCTCATAATACCTGATCTTTCCTGGTGTTCCCTTATTTCATTTAAGGTCTCAAAGTTATGTGGGGACAAGTTGCTATAGTGCTCCTGTTTATCCTAAAAACTAGAAACCCATGCAAACTTCCTAGTTTTAAGAATAGACAGTTAAAAAGCTGAAGACAGTCATTCCCAATGACAGTAAGTCAGTGAATTGCAAGTACATCCTGAGACTTTTGCCTATTTCTAGCCCTTATTAACATTTAGTGAAGTAGGAGTACTGATCAGGTACTTCCTTTCTACCAGAATGGTTAGCTGGTAGCACAGGCTCTCTGCCATCTAGAACAATTAGGGACCAATTTCTAACGTACTTTTGAAATAAAGTTTCTTGTTGCAGCTGCACTTAAAGATTTTCTCACCTCAGCGGCTTGATCCACAATCACTAGCTTCTACTTGATCTCTACATCTCAAAATTTTGTAGCCTTTTGTTTTATCATCATTCACTGAAAATAAAAATTGTTAAAAGTGTATTGCTACCCATACCTGCCAGTGTTCCTCCAAATCTTTGACTTGCTGCCTTAGTTCTTTGAGACCCATCAGAGCTTCTGCTTCTCTTAATTTTACTGCAATCAGTTCTTCTTGTAGTCTAGCAACATTTTCCTCATCAGGGAGAGAGCTGTTCCTCTGCAACAAGGACCATCCTCTTAAATATGTATTTGAATAAAATTGTGCTTAGTGAGATGCACTCCAAGAATATAGACATGGAATGATAACCCTTATTACTAACCAAACTTTCTTAATTACACATCCCTTACAAAATAAAATCCCTCAAAAAAATCTAAGTTCCTGGATACAGCAAGTGTAAATATCTCCAACTACCAACTACAGGAAAAAAATCGACAAGGTAGTTTTAGGTATTCTGACTTCCAGATTTCCCCAGAGGGTATCCCTAACAAAGCATTATTTACACTATTTTTCACACATCATCAAAAATATGGAGAGAAATCTGAAGATTTTGAGCTAGTTGATAAAAGCAAAGCAAATGAGAAACTGAAATTACACCTTTAGAGTTATAACTTGTATTTAGACTTACAGGAAAAATAATAAATGGAAATTTATTTTTTGGGAAGCAGGTCATCTGCCTTTGAAAAGGAGAAAAGTTATGCTGACAAAGGAACCATCCATTAATATTTATAAAAAACCAGTCAAGACAAGGTCTTACAGATGAAAGTACATGGATGTTTACAAAAACACATGAGGAAAAATTAGAAAGACTAGAGAAAGCTAAACAGAAAACAGGAAAACAAATGGCAGGAGTGACCTGAGGAAAGTAAAACAGTGACGAAAGTATAATAATGGAAGTCTGGGAAAGAAACAGAGGGGAAGAAAAAAGACACAGTCTGCCTAACTACAATATCCCTACATCAAATCATTAGACACCAAATACTCAAAGTTGAACTGTGCTTCATCCCTTTCTACTGTATTTCTCAGTAGCAATTTTCAGCAAAATAAAAGTATTTTTGTAGATATGTAATACTGTGACAGTTGCCAGGTTTTCTTGAGAGTTGAGAGTAAAGTACATTATTAACAGAACACAGCACAACAGCCATTTATTAGCATCTCTGTGTTTCAAATCGTGGGCTCCAAGTACTGGCAAATATAGGAAGCGATAGGCTGTGTTTTGGAATGTTTACATCACTGTCGGCATAGCCATGCAAGACTTGGGTTACTGAGCAGAGTTTTCCCAGATTACATGACACATCACTAACAGCAGGAAAGAGCTGTATTTGTCGGCAGCTGAGGGAGTTAACTTCAGTCACTTTCTCCTGTGCCTAAGTTCATTATGGACAGACTGAAGTGCTACTTTCCATCTGAGTTCGTCTGGTACACTGGAATTTCCCCCACTGCTCCAGTTCTTCACATTTAAGTTTTCAGTGTATGCCATCTTCATACTGATGAAGGTTAAGTACAGTAGTCATCTCTTTTTGAGATTTGAAAAATACCTTAGATTCTGAATTCTTACCAGTGTTCAGTACGGTAAAAACTACCACACTACTAGCCTGTCAGACCCCCATCGAGCCCCTCAGATAATTAAAAAAGTAAAATCTTGACTCCAGTGGGTTAATCTAATTAGCTAGTAAGTTCTTGGTCACATTCCTGAGTATACAGCTCTTTAAAGTTTCCATGAGGAAACAACTCCCAAAGCCAATACAACAGGATCTGAAGAGCATGCTTTATTTTAGGTCAATTAGTGGGTTTTTTCTTTCCTTTTTTCCTATTTATTTTGCAGTCAGGTTTTTCTTCAAAGAAAGGTAAATGTTTGACAGTTGCTTTGAGTACAGCTTGAACTCCAGCATCAGTAAATTACAAGCTGCTATGGCACCCAAAAAGCAGTTAGAGACTTTGATACTAGAGAGTGGAGGTATTCTGTCCCTGCCCATAATAGGACGAAGCAGGAGACACACAAGAACTCAAGACCTGGGAATGTTGTACTCTTTCTTCCTCCCCTCCCAAACTATTTACTTTCACATCACCTCAATGCTCACCCTAAGCCTACTGCTCTTGTTGCAGGACATAATTTTGAAACGATGTTTATTGTAAAGACTCCACCAGAATCCCAGTTTTCCACTGCAATGGGCTTCAGGAACAAGAAAAAAAGTGATGTGTTCTTCACAAACCTTTCCCAGTGCAAACAGATCTTAGTTTTTTTGCTATATTAACTTCAGCTTTGAAAAGCATCTTGCAATCATGAAGAGAAGATTCAGAAAACAGAAGAGAAGATTCTAAGAGCACAGTTATGCAAAGAATTACAGGGACCTGTATTCTGTTTCTAGTGCTATTTTATACAGAAGGTCCTGGTTTGATTTACCTTTTCCATCTCTAGAACTTTATCTTGCATCTCCTTCAGGGCACAATGGGATTCTGCTTCACTCAGCCTGGCTTGGACCAGCTCTTTTTCCAGCTGTAGCACAAAGTCTTCACTGTATTGTGAACTGCATTTATGCTACAAAGTTTGCAGAAATATGTTTAGTATGAAGCACAGATGGTTTGAAAGGGGTTTTATATGCCAGATTTGGAGTGTAAAAGTACATTCAAATGTTTAACATTAGGAATACTAACTTAAGATCAACATAAGTGCTTACCTTATACAAGTCTACTAACACGTCCATCCAGACTGCTAACAATAAGAACCCTAGTGCTATGCCTCTCAACCAGCTGCACCTCCACACAGCCAAATGTGCAAGACCAAACTGAGACCCCTATTAGTACTCATGAGTAACAACTCACACTTCTCTCATTGTTATCCAAATTGAAAAAATCCTCAAAGGATCTGTGATTACTTTGTGATATGCAGAAAAAGATGCTTAGGAAAGACTGGCTAATTACAAGGTTAATACAAGTATCTCTCGATCCCTACTCACTTAAACTCTGATTCAACAGAAGCCTTCCATTACCTTGGATTTAAAATAAAGCCATGTACACTTCAATGCACAATCACTTTGGTTTGCCCCTTTCTTCCACTCCAATCCTTGGCTCTCATTTGCTCACACTACACGTATTCCTTCCAAGATTCTCTTCTAGGGTAAGCCCTGTGGATTTATGAGAAAAATCCAGGCACAAGTAGCAGTATAGCCCCTTCTAGATGACAGCATAGGCCCAAACCACAAAGAAATTTGGTTCTTTCCACACAGGACTTACTCCAAGACTATCCCCAGCCAGCTTTGCACATCCAAACACATTCCGTCAGTAATAAAACAGCAGTTCAAAACTTAAGGGCACCCTTTCCAAACTTCAGGGGGAAGGGAAAAAACCCACAGTTCTGCTCAAATAAGTTAACTCACCATTAACTTATTTCTTGAATGTTGATTAGCTGGAATTAAAAGCAAGATCTATCCTTTCACTTGCTAAAGCACAATTTCATGAAACTGTGTCTTTCAACAGATACATCCAACTGAAGTCATACTAAGCATTTGTATTCAAAAGTCCAATTTAACTTTCCCCCTCCAGTCAATAGTTAAATACACTTTCTTTCTTTCTTTCTTGGGTCACTTTAAAATGACTTGAGATTCACCACAGATTGTCAGGCTTGCTTGACAGGCAATGCCATCCTAAATCAGCATTTAAATTTCTGGTTTAGGGAAAAAAATAGGTGTTGAAATCCCCAAAGTGTAGTTGCCTAGTTACCATGTATGCATAGCTACCCTGAAAATTAAGTTTAAAGGGAAATAATTTAATACATCTTTGGTGCCATTAACTACATTGTGAAGAATAAATACTATACTTGGATTCATAGATGAAGTTTTATTCAATTAACAATGCAACTTTAAAATCCATAGAGTATTCATTATACTAAAGATACAACTGTTTCTTACTTTATGTTACGTTTGCATCAAACAATTTGGTTTTCTGCATCTAAAAACAGTTGACAAAATTAACAGAAAAGTCTTCTAGTTCCATATGATCCTGTTAGGGTATGACATTCCCTGACCTTTAGTGCACAAACCAAAGGCAAACAGGACAAAACAAGGATTTACAACACGTAACTACATGGTCAAGGAAATGGTTTTTCATTTATTTTTATACTTCTGCATGCCGACTAAGCCTTTCATCATGACTCACAGTACAATCCAAATTCAAAATCTACACTAACTAACCTTAGTGTTACAGTTTATTGTATTTCTTATACACAGGGAGCTATAACGGAGAGGATACATACAAAGCATTAAAAGGCAAATATAGGTCATGCAGGCAGTCTTTAGTGTCATTGAGACTATCCATTTAAGGGCTTGTCCTACTTAACTTTGCAGCTGAACACAGATGGAACACTTCATGTACAAAGATGATAGTATATTTAATATTAATTTTCCCTTATACAATACTAATGCAATTCACATTATTTTCAACCAACATAGTGTCTTTGCCTCAGTAAGCAGTGGAAGTAGCCCTGATGTGAGTGTAAGGAGAGGATGGGTAGACAATGCTGATGCATTTCTACAATTGCTTCACATGATATGGGAGCATGAGTAGCACACATAGGAAACAACATGCAGACACAGAGAATAGGCAACAGCTCTTTCTTATTCCCTGGCTGTTTGTACAAGTTCATCAGATGATACACACAGCAACTTAAATGGACTCTATGTTTCTTGTTCCAGATTCTGCTTATGATACATATGGAACAAGAACAAACGCAGTATGCTTTCCTCAGGTAAGAAGTCCTCTTGTACTTTCCAGGAAATTGAGAGAAAAAAGCAGATTTGAAGAGCTGAATACATCCTGATTTTGCAACAATATGTAAGTGTACCCTAAATAGTTTTGACTACAAAAAAATCTAACTGATGTTTGTCAAATAATAAGTAATGGAGAGTGTAAGAAAAGTTACTTATCCAGTTTCAGGCACAAGTCATGCCTCCTTTAAATCTGCCTTTAGATTTCACCTGCCTAAGGAATGTGTTAGAAGTACTTATCTGTTTGGCCACAACAAACTTTAAATCAAGTCCTGATAGACTGGCAAAAAAATACAGCCAAGATCAAAACAGACTTAAAAAACAATATTCAGAATTTCAGAGTTGTGATTTTTGCTCCTTAAAAAAACAACACACAATTTTAATTATTTAGTATATAAAGGTAACACAAGTTTCTGGTCAAAACAATGTTTGAAAACTACTTTAAGACTGACTTCTTTAGCAGAAAACCTGTTTTTATATATTTGTGTTAAGCCCTAGAATTTGTGACATAAACCACAATGTGAATCCAGATTTCCAGGCACCACAGTAACACTGTTTTTCTTGGCTGCGTTGAAAAGATCTCTAATATAAAGCACTAAAAATGTAGTTCTACCACTATTTACTTCTGAAAGAAACGAGTCCTTGCTTGGCTTCACACAACTGGATTTATTTTCCCCCAACTTTTCTTAAAATCTCAGAACTAGTAAAATCTCAGAGACTGACACAACTATTCCTAATATTATTTTGGCTGATGACACATTATTACATGTAATTACAGAATGCTTTTCCAGTACTCTGTAATGAAGGGCAACTAACAGATTGTTCAGCAGCTGCCCAGCTAACTGTCTTTACACATTTAAGCACTAACTGTAGTACTTTACTAAATACAGTATTTTTTTTTCTGCTTTTTGGTTGCAAATCAGAACATAACATAAAAAAAGTATATCGTAAAATAGTGAAGCCTTCCATAAGGTTGCAACACTCACTTACAAGCATATATTCCCTATATCAATTCTTATGCTCTTAATTATTATCAGTCATTTTAGCATGAGTTCCTGAAAAGAAACTATGCATTATGGAGTTGCTGTAAAAATAACCAAATACACAGCTATGAATTACCTTGCAAAATGCATATGCTTTCATCTGAACGTTCAGTCAATTAAAACTCTATCTTCACATAGTACACTTGAAGAGCCTTCTTAAAAATAAGATGTGAAGCAATTTTAGCTTGAACTGCCTCTCATTTCTGCGATTCTGTTTGCAAGCATTCAGACTAATGAACTGGGTAATCAATCACTGAAAATTAGAGTATCACTGGGAAGGACTGAGATTTGTGTTCTGGAGGCATATTTAACTGGCAGAAATCATTAGATTATTCATTTTTATGCATCCAGAAGAAGCTACCTTTTTCATTTAGAAACAATAGGAGAAGAACAGAGAAAAAAAAACCTTCAGCACATAATTATCCAGAGTAGGTCAGAACAGGCTGATTACCCTCACCCCTAACTCCTCAAATACCATCACTCAATATGCCTCAAAAGAAAACCTTCTGTATTCTGTTGAAGTCGGGCACAACTTCCTCTATGCAGTTCTTGATTTACTAGCAGTATGAGGAAGAAACCACCTTCCTCTTAATCTTTTGGTTACCCACCACATCTAGAAGCCTTTGGCAAGTTTCTGTATTGAAAGATCAGACATGCCAAAGACAGATTAGTACCACTCTCTTCAAAACCATTCAGGCAAATGTTTAGGTAGCTGAAACACTGAACTCCAAGAGCACTGCAGAATACTGTCAGCTTTACAATTATTTTTTCCTAGTTATCAATATAAAAAATTATACAGGTTATACACTATTTTTAAAAACCTTACGCTGACAGAGTTGCTCTCTACTAAGACGTAAAACTTCACATCCAAAGTAAAATTGTGAAGTCTCCATCTCAAACCTTACTATTTTCCACTTCCTTTTCCCCTTCCAAATGATCTTAAGTATATTCAGAAATATGTAGAATACATTTGATGACACTTAATATGTGATTTATTATATGATCATTAGTACTACAGAGTACATAGCAGAACTTCCTTTCACTAAGAAACAATGGTCAGAGTAGACTCTCTAAGTAGACTCAACACTTTGTAATAAAGTCATTCTGGTTCAATTAAAAACTCCCTATAAATACTTCAGCACAGGGAGAATTAGAGTTGCATATAATTTGGGCTCCTGGTGTTGGACTTCAGTCAAAAGAATACTCCTCTACCCATCTCTGTATTCAGCCTTACAAAGCAGTGCTGCAATGGAGCATTTCTTCATACACACATACATCCTGTAGGCACTTTCAATACTTACCTTTAAGCCATCCAACTTGTGCTATCAAATCTCATAGAACAGATAGAATAAACCCTCGATAATATTTAAATACAAATGCATAACCTTTTTACAAAGGATATGTCAGCCTTCTTAGAAATACTACGGTTTAGGTCATATTTTTGCTACCAACAAAACAAAAAACCATACCCCTATTTCTCCTGTCTCATGATTTACAAGTAAAAGTGGGCTGTGTTTTGTTCTTTTTTTTTTTTTAAATCCCCCAGTGTTGTTCAGAAGAGGCAGCCACAAGTATCCTTAGGCAGTTGTTTTCATACAGTCCTATTCAGAAATTCATACCCCAACTTTACAGTTTCTACCATGCTGAAACAGACAACTCAAGATTGGAAAAGATGTAGATTATAAAATATGTAGGATAGATGCTGTACCTTTAAATAAGTACAGATAAACTATGCAGCCATTTATAAGTTCACTGTGCAATCATTTTTGCTAATCATGAACAAAACTGAAATAATCGGATTTAAAAAACATTAAAGCAAATATTCATACAACAATACTGAAAAGAAGTATCACCAAGAGCAAAGCTACTGACACTAGGAAGTGGCAAAAAGATTTATTGGTGTATTCAAAGTGAAATGACAATATTCAAAAGACATTGATGGATTTCCACTAGGTGGTGACCTAAGTGCAGGCAGCTGTTAAGATTTGTCGCTGCTACTTCCATGCTTGGAAACAAAGTTAAAAGCCTGTCCCATTACAAGTCTTACTAATGCAGCAGAATCTAGGGAACTACTAATTGAAACCATCTTAACACTTTCACCACATTGTCTAAGTTAATTCAGAGGGTCCTCAAAACCACAGTACTATTCCTTACACTTCAAAATTAGTCAGCCACTAAGCACAAATCCCTCTATAACCACATGGTTACAGCCTCAGTTCCACACATAGTCAGACTATTTCCTATAGTCACATTCACATTTAAATGAAGGAAAACAAGGCTGCAAGTGTGCAGGGTAGGAAGTGTGGCTCTTGAATTAACTGCCCATTCTCGCATTTTACTTACTCTCCACTCCTGCAGTACCTGTCCAGTCTTCTGCCCTTGCAGCTCCAATCCAGCCAATTTTGCAATCCACAGTTATCTTTAGTTTTGCTCAGGACCAGTTCCCATGCCTAGCCAACCTGCCAGGCTTCCCCATCATTGCTACTTAACAAGGTCCCCAGCATGATTAAAAGCATTAGCTTTAAAAGTCATATTACCCATCAATTAACTAATATATTAAGTATAGCATTTTAGTCTCTTTTAGTAATTTTCAATTGAGTACAAGTAACATGGATGCCTCCAAAAACACATTCCAAAAGCATGTGTACTATTGTAATCAGACAGTAAACAGCTGGCTACCCAAGTCTATGAACATTTCTCATTTTATTTCACTTGAAAGATTACAACATATGTAAAATTTTGGAAAGCATCGCTAGAACATCCCCGTCTTCCTAATCATAATGTCTTCATGTTTTTCCCCTAAAGAAATTGCTAAAGTTAAATAAAAGCAGCATTAGACATTACAGAGTAACAGCTCATTAATAACTCCTTGCAACTATTCTAAAAGATGTACATTTTTTTTACACTGAAATGCATTAGACAAAACAAACTATTTCTACAATGTTGCATTTAAGTTATAATTTCTTTTCAGTCTAACAGTAAATCTCATCTCCACCTTCCAAGACGAGACATACATATTTCAAGAGCTTTGGTGGAAGATGTGTAAAACAAACTGCTATACTGCCTGTAAGGGATCTGGCAAGCAGCTGCAGTATGCTGTAGTTCTAACAAGTTGTATTTCATACACCTGAAATGCCCAGGGCTTCAGACAAGTACTTGGATACCACTTACTTAAAACACTATGAGCATATGCACATCAACACTGCTAGAGCAGTTTATTCAGCAAGTGAAGACTGCTGAAACTGCTTCCCTGCCTCTTTCAAGAGAAGATACCGAGCCCTTTGCAAGTGGCTTAGAGAAAGTATCTTCAATCTCACAGTAATGGTCTGAAGTCTTGCACATTATACTACCTAACACACATAGTACATACAAACACAGTACTACATACAGCTGCTAAAAGTTATTTTCCTGCTCTATCTGCACATAAACCTACACCTTTTAATAAAGTCCTGTCATTCAAATTCAGGGACAATACCCTTCTATTTTTGCAAGCAGCAAATTTAAGCATGCTAAGAAAAAAAAAAAATAGGTACACAGAAGAAACATTAACATGGAAGAAACTGACTTAAATGAGAAGCTAGGTAAAGGCATTATGAATCAACTCTCAGATGTGAGTATTCAGAGTGACACAATTTGCAGTGGCTAGATTCTTAGCGTTAGGAGCTACCAAAGGTTTTGTGTGCCCTTTTTTGTTAGTATTTCTTTGGTGGTGGTGGTGGGTTTTTGGGTTGTGCTTTTCTGTTGTTGTTGGGCTTTTGGCTTGGTGTGTTTTTTGATTTTGGGTGGTGTTGTTGGTTTTAACTAATAACTTACATCTATCCAGGGTTATGAATCTCATCTATCGGTAAGAACAGACCAAAATATCATTTAGTCTAATTTGTGTAATTTTAAGAATGCAAATCACAATGAACAAGCATTTACAGGGACAGCATGGAGACCATGTCATGATGAGGAAAAATAAACACAAGTGAGTGAAAAAGATGAGATGATGTGCTGCCAGGCTCCTTACCCATTGCTGCTGCTGTTGGAGCTCCCTGATGGTATTCTCAGCTTGCTCCAGTTTAGTAATGGCCTCATCACTCTGCTGTTTGATGGTGGCCAGCTCCCGTTTTATGAGGTAGTTTTCCTCAGCCTCCTGGGCCCTTGTCACTTGTCCCTTAGGACATAATTTATTTTTTTTAAGCAATTTCGGACAAATCCAAGAAAGACTGCCTTTGTGATGCTTAGCTGCTTATTTCATCAGATTGGTTTTGCAAACAGCATAGAGTACAATTGGTAGAAATTTTAGGAGAAGGTAGTACTAAACAGCTGCTTTAGTACTTTGTAATAAAGTTCAGCATCTGTTTAGCAAGCACAATTGTGTACTTGCATTCAATAAAATTCCTTTCGTGCAATATTACTCAGTTGTACATGCAGAGATTTAAGTTCACAATATTCAATTTCAGTGTTAATACAGTGTCATAGAATCCATTTGTCACAGGAATTTGTACCAAAAAATACATTAGGAAAGGAAAAATATTATAACGTGCAGGTATTGGGTTTATATATTTTTAGTAAACAAAATGAAACAAGTTTCTAGCAAGAGATTAGCTCTATGTTTATTCCAAATCAGCAAGGCAGGGATAGAGTACAGCATGCAAATATGCATGCATTAAAGCATTTTGGGGGTTTTCCACAGTAGCAAGAAAGTCATACAGTAGAAGACTAAAAGACTATACCTGTATCAGTCTATCTGCCAAGGAAGCACTTTCCTACAAAGGAAAAATTCAGATAGGAATAAGGAAAAGAAAAACCAAAACACAAAGGGGTGATAATAGTGACAAAAAGGACAAGAGCTGAGAAAGAAAATGCCCAAATTCTACCATTTTCTGTACAAACTCTTTTTTGCAAAATTAACAACTCTTCATATAAATTAAGGCAACTCAGCCTGAAAGTCCCAGGAAGCAGCCTTTTCCACAAGAGATTTTACACAGTCCATCTTTGATACAAGAATGTCTCAAAGCCAGATTTCCGTAATACTTAAAAAATTCACCTACAGGAGACTGGCCATTTTTATCTGAATGGCTTGCTTCCCTAATTAACAAAAGTTACTGATACATTATCTGATACAATCTAGAAGATAGATGCAAGACGTCATCTATGGTCCATCCACAACATGAAAGGAAGGCATAATTTGAGCATAAAGGAAACTCCACTAAGCACTGAGGCATTCGTGCAGAACTAAAGCTTCCAAAAAGATGAAGCAGGAAAGTTAAGTGGTACAAACTGACAGACACAAGTAGAAAATTTCAACTATGACAGCTAATACTTTGTTTTACTGAACTCTTGCAGTAACTCGAGTAGTTCATAGTTTCTCTTTCCTTGCCAAAGTTTTGCAAGAAAGAAATTTTTATTTATGCACACTGATAAGCACTACATCCCCCCCCCCCCCCCCCCCAAGTTGCACATTTAATTAATTTCTACTCTATCACCCTTGAAAGCACTCAATTTTTGCAGATTCTACAACAGAGAACATGCCTATTTGCAGACCATCTTTGTCCTTGGAACTTTTATTAAAATTGAAGTTCAAACTGGTTGATAAGAGATATTACTTAGAAGTTAAGGTAAGATGTTTGTTATTAAGGTACACTAAGGATATCACAACCAAATCATATAGGTTAGGATGAGGAAAAATATTTTAGAATAGAAATAAGCTTCCAACAGAAGAACTGAGCGTGTTTGTTCACCGTTTATGATCTGTTTTTCAGATGCTGTGATGACAACAATCTTCAGAAATTCTTATTAATAGATAATATTTTTCCATTTGGAAATGTTCTAATTCCAGTCAGAACGGGATACTCTGAAAGTGAATTCTGAAATTTTAAGTACAGAATTTGCAAAAGCACTAGCATCTGGCAGTTCATCATGGACTTCCTAATTAAAAAAAAAAAAAATCTGATTTTAAACCTCTGCAAGTTAAGTATAAAACACGGATCTTTACTATTATAAATTTGCCAAGAGCACTGAAGTGATTCACTACAGCTTCAAACTTCGTAAAAAGAGTCTGCTCTTTCCAGTTAATTTTATCAGCACTTCAATATTAGAAACAAAGATGTTTATAAAATTGTATTTTTGGTCACAACTTTCACAATATGTCCTTATTAGGTGCATTTTTCCAAACTACATTCAGAAATCAATTAGAATTTTACACAGATTGACTGTTTCTCCAAGAAACTGTAATGGATTTAACATCTGAAGTGTGACATCTTTCAATTATGTCACTCTAAATTGAATCTTTACCATTTTCTTCCCTGTGAAACATGAACAACTGTTTGCAACTCACAAGAGCGTTCAATTTCATTTGTTAAAGATAGTTGCTATTCATGGTTAAGACGGACAGAAGTGTTCTCATTCTACAGCAGACCAGCTCAGATGCAATCTGTCACAGCAAGCACGATACCAGAATATAGAAGAGGCCATTGGAGAACAATGCCTGCATGTTGGCAATGTATTGACAACAGTTACCATGCATACTTCTAAAGTTATATACAGTTACAAAGAAGCCTAACAAAACTCCATTCCAGACTAAACCTGTGAGAAATAAGTCTTAAAAGATATTCTCCCCTCCACGTACCCAGAATTGCTACAAAAATTCAAAACTATGTAAAACAAATTAATGGCAGCAGATTTCCTGTACTGAATGTGAATGCTGCAACAATACCCCTCTACTGCTGCATTCGCTAGCAATGAAATAATCTGCTTTCATCTCCATCTCTCTCTGGTCATTGGTAGTCATTGGTGGTCATTTTGCTCCTGCATAAAAACACCCAGCAACTTCAGATTTTCAAAACTGAGGATTCTCACAATAACCTCTTTTCCACCCAAGCAGTCCACTATTTCAAGTAGTCTTCTGGACTTTGAACAGATGCTTCTAATTCAGAAAGAAAACAGTACAACAAAAGTTGGGTATGTCAAAATGTTTGATTTCATATTCACTAAGAGCCAGACATAACAACCTTAAAACATTTACAAGCACAGACCCTAATTGCTTTGTTATTGCCATGCTAAGCACTGTTAGTAAACACCGTAGATTAGCAGGAAAAACAGTAAGCTATAATTCTGAGATTCCCATTCCATATAGTAAAATTGCCATCAATTTAAGTATAAATTAACACAGATTAAATCTAATCACCAACATACTTACTTTTTCTAATGTTTCAATGCGCTGTTTTAGGAGTCTATTTTCAGTTCGTAACCTCTGGAAGATAAACGGTTCAGAATTGTATTTCTCAAGTTATGAATTGGAAGTCTGATAAAAGCCAAGCAAGCTAACAATGTTTTTATCTCATCACATCTATGAAAATCAATATAAATAAAAAAAGTAATTGGTGACCTTTTTGACATCCTTTTATATGATGTACTAACTCAAAAGATGAGTTTAAACAGCTTGATACAGCAAAGATTAGAAGTCTTGTGTTATACAAAAGCATCTGTGTTGCATTAGATGAAAACAGTATGTCTGCAGGTGAACCACAGGGCTTAACCACACATTAGACCTGACAGCCTCCTTGTCATAAACAGAGCCAGACAGTCTTCATGGTTAAGTGCACTCCCTGCACTCGGACACTCCCTGCACTAGGACAGGCTAATGAGATAGCTACAAGGTTTCCTTCCTTTTCCTCCCAATAATTTATATTAAATTATATAATAATATTTATTTAATCTGTAAAATTATACTGAGAATTATTTACCTCGGATGCCCCAGAAGTGAGAAAGAACTGTACTGAACTGCATATTTTACCAGTGGATTTCCTATAAATTTTAGCAGTCAGCATTCAGATAGAAGAGATCTGTATCCCTAAGAATAGGGCCATGGATATCAGTCCAGTAATGCTTTACTCTGCCAGGCTAAAATAGCAGAGTTTCTTAGCAGAACAGAGTAAGTCAGAAATGGTTTATATAAGGTCCCAAAAAAGGGCCTAGAAACAGACAGCTTTGGGTTGTTGGGGTTGGTTGGGGTTTTTTGTTGGTTGGTTGGTTTTGCTGGGTGGGGGTTTTTTTGTTGTTGTTTTGGTTTTTTTGGGGGGGAGGGAGAGCAGGGAAGGACTTGAAGTAAATTAAAATACTAGAATCTAAAGTTACAGTTGTCTTTCAAATGATTTTGTTCTGTCCTGTTCTGCAGAGAGCTGTCATTTGAGTCCTGCAAATCTTCTGATTTGAGATGCCATTACAGCAGGTCCTAATGCTGCTAACTGCCTCGCTGCCTGTTACAACAACAAACTGCCTGAAAAAGCTTGGAACACCTTTGTGCTCCCAGGTGCTCATCGCTGAATTTTTCTGAAGAACTGATGCCTTAGAAACTGATCTTGAAAGGCAAAATGACTAGCAGTGGACAGGAAGAAGGAAGGCTGTTAACTCGCTTCCTCTACTAAGCTTTGTATACTACACTCGCCCATCATTTCTCCCACTGCCTTTTCTCATGGAACTGGCTGAAAACATGACACAAGAAAGCACATCCAGATCAAACACCATGCTGTGAAAAAAAAATGTGAAAAAGGAAAAAAAGCAGCAAAAACCTATTTATGTCACAAAAGCAAAAAGATGCAGTGATTAAGTAAATACAGGAAGTAGGTCAGCTAGTGAAAGGGAAACACAAACTGCACTCACAGGGTGGGTTTTTTTTCCACATTATGTATCAATTGCAGAAGCTCCAAAAGAAAAAGTGACTGCAGACAGCAGCCACTCAATCTTGGGTCCAATGCATAAGAAAAATCAAGATCTCAAAATCAATGATAAACCACTCAAGTGCAATCTGATAAACTCTATCTTAACATGTGTTTTACAAACCTCCTGTGTGGGACACCTACATCTAAACTAGAACATTTGGAACCTCTGATAAATGACGCCATCTGTAATCAAGCTTTAGTCAGCAGAAAATAATGAAAACTAAGTACCACCGGTCTCCATCAAAGATTTTTCTTTAAATGTCCACAAGAAGTCTCAGTAATTTCACTATAAGTGTCCTTTATTACTAGACATCCCAAATACAAATGCTGAAAGAAAAGAATTTGGGGACCTCAATTACATGTCCTGCTACATATACAGATCAAATATGTAATCCCACATGTAGGAATTAAACTGATCCATAAACAAACTTGTTGAGGCTCTCTTACTTTAATTTCAACTTGTTCTTCCATTTCCTTTGTCTTTATTGTAGTGTATTCCTTTTCTAACCTAAAAATTAGAAATAGTAAGTTAAGATTAGAAGAATTGCAGATAACTTACTTGTTGGTGTAATACCTAACAAATAACAGTAGAACAGCGATACAGATTATTGGTATTTTGTCTGTTTAAGTGGCCACTTGAAATGCACTCCTGTAAATATTTAGACTGGACATTAAAACAAAATTTAAACACAAAGACTTCTGTAGATATCAACAGACTCTGAACCAGCACTCTGAAGTGCAGGTGCTTGCTTGTATACATTTACAGTGGCAATGATTTGGAGCTACTCTGTAATAACCACTCAATGGAATTATGCAATAATCAGTTCAATAGATTCAGCGAAAAGAAAAAAGAGCTTGGAAAGCCTGGAAGACAGAAAGATGCAGAGAGACTTGAGACAAGTATCTTAAACATATAAAACAATTTTGGCCCCTCTCCAGCAAACCACAAAATTGTCCTAATTGAAAAAGGTGGCAACAAGAAAAAACAAGCTGAGATAAACAATGCCTCTACAGAAGGCAACCAAGGAAGTTTAGGCTCAGAATGGTAGGATTTTACGCTACATACACTTCTATTGGCTTTCAGAGACAATGTTTTTCCTGAAAGCTTTGTTACTACTTCTGTTTCAGAGAAGACTGCTCACTACAGCACTGATCGTAGGCCACTGACAGAGGATTGGCAAATCCAGCTTGAAAGACCCTAGCACAATCTGCAGGGCAAGAACAGTGAATGTACAATATATTACAACCAACTGGAGAATCGCCAAACTTAACCCTGGAAAAGCACAATATGTGCAGCTTGGCTTATCAAAACATAATTTACCAGAGGCAGAAAAGAGAAGACATGCAACTAACCTTAAAAAAAAAGTAGTATTATGCTCAGGATTTCAAACCCCAAATGAAAGTTATTTTACAATCATCAATGGTATTACAAAGTTTCATCAATTTATATTTTAAAGAGCACTAATCTTGATCATACATGCACTCTTTAGCACCGTGAATACTTTTCCAGTTCCTGAGAACTTAAGTCTTAAGAATTTCAGCCAGATCATAACGTTTAACCTCCTTTCCCTACTTCACCCTCAAAAAACCAAACAATCCCCCCCTCCCAAAAAACATCCCACCCCCTCCACTTTTTCTATACAGATCCTGTTTACAGAAGTGCTGTAATTCCCTGTAAGTTGTAGCTTTCTTCAAAAGCTTTTTAGGTTATTTTTATAAATGAAATATAGCTTTATTTTATTTAAGAAAAATGGCAAATACTGCTTTAGAAGAATTTTCTTGCAGACAGAACTTCAGTTTTAACTGTTTATACTATAAAACACCAAAAAATTTAAAAGATGGAAAATTCAAAATTAAATACTGAATAACTAGTTTTAAAGATAAACAAACAGTAGCTCTTAGCAACAGTATAATCTATTTTCTCAAAATGTTATACCTACTTTTTCATCTTTTTTGCATTGTATTTGACTTGGTAAGATGCTTGGATTAATTTGTCTGGACCACTGTCAAACTGATGTGGAATGACCTTTTGAAAGTGCTAAAAGCAATCAGAGCACAAGATTACATATAATTAATAGCTGCAAGGAAATACACACACACGCACATTACACATTTCAGACATCTCTTACAGTTATTATAACCCTAATTTACCTGTAACATTCCTTCCATGTCAAGCTGCAGTAATTCTGCTTGGTTCATCTGAAGTACTGCTAAACCTACTCGAAATACTATCTCTAAACCCTGAAAATAGAAGAAATGTCCAACAATTATTCATGGCATTGTTACCAGTACAGAAAAATTCTACTATTTACTAATGTTGGAAATATCACCCAGTTTCTCAAACAAGCAAAAGGGCTACTGAAAAATCTCTCAACAAATTGGTTCCAGGTTTCTTATTTTGCCTTGAGGACAAGTAGTCCTGCTATTTGTCCTGATGCTAGACCTGCTCCCCCTGCCCCAAGAGGCTAGTGCTGAGGTAAAAACTCGAGTAACAGCTGTTCTCTATGTCAGCTTTATCAAAAATTTTAAATATATCTAGTACAAAACCCCCCAGGTACTTCTCCAAAAAGCCATTTTAATTTCAGACATAGTACAATGCAGTTAAACTATTTAAACAGATACAAGGGAATATCTCACTCATATATACTATCTTGGACATTCTTGAGTGTAAGCTGAAAGGATCCACCTTTGACTTACTATTTTCTAAAAGACAATTGCAGAGAAAGAGCATAAATGGACCATAAGCTTTGGTTTATTACCAGTTACAACCACACAAAGCTCTAATCCTAAACACAGCTTGGGTGTCTTCGTGACAGTGACACCAAATAATTCCATAAATTCCTTGGCTACTGGTCAGCATCTGGACAATAGAAGATGCCAACACTCCCTCTTCTTGGACTGCATATCCCCATGGAGCTTTAACATTGGCCTGAAAGCAGCATTACTCTCCACCCCAAACTTACTATAATACTGAGAAACTGATGTCCCTGTTGTATGCAATGCTATTGCACTGCACCCAGAACTGACAGATTTGGTAACTCTTCAATAGACTTAGAGTACAAAGTTGCATACAGTATCTACATTCAAATATTTAGTTGCTCTTCCTTGACAAACTACATACACAGACATTTTCCCCTACAAAATAACCTGATAAGCATAAGGACTAAAAAGCAAGAGTATTTGAGATTTGCTCATCATAATGGGATTTATACCACTACCTAAATAACTGTTTTTAACAGCTACTCTTGAAATGGAACATATGAGTATTGAGTAGTTACCTCAGACATAAAGATATCAAATATTCTTGTTGCAATTGGTAGTGGAAAAGTTGTAAGGAAAATAGTTAAAAACCATGATGATGCATACATAGAAGTGTGGAAACTCTGAGACTGAAAGTGCACATAAAGCTCCGGAAGATGCTCCTGGAAAAGACAAAGAAAAAATACATGTTAAGCTTCTGCTGGTAGTTTTAGTGTGTCCCTGTTTTTGACAAATTTTGAATAAAAGAAGAAAATAATTGATATTTAGTACAGACAGCAGCTTTGTAACACAGGACTAGAAAAGATGTTACTCATCATTATCAAGAACTATGCAACAGAAGTCCCAGTATAGAATGCCCTACAACACTTCTACCCTGCAAAGCACAGATTACAAAAACACTTCCTGATCCCAATAGGAAGTCACAAGCTTGTCAATCCCTAAGTCAAATCTAGAGTGGGCTACAAAAAAGAGCTGGAAAGAGCTAGGGTATGGCCAGAGACCTATGTCTTATTTGCTACCTAACATCCCACCCCTGATCATCATGCTAGGAACCGGATCACAAAACACAAACCTAAGTGTCTCTATCAGCCTGACCAGGAAGAAGTTTCCTGTGTCCCAAATCTGAACAAGATTTTAACTCTACATATGAGGGTATCTCCCAGTTTCCATTTTTTAAAATAGCTATAAATTGAAGACATTGACCTTCAGAATCTTCAAACAGAATTAGACATTCATATGCTTAAACTGTAGCAATACAAATCCCCATGCTTCACTGTTTAAAGCCAGTCACTGTCTGCCAAAGGTTAAAAGAGTAGACCGCACAGCCACATGCATTTACTTCTGAAGTTCTGCAACTAGCTCCTGTCAAGAGAACAGCCTATTAGCCAACAGACATGCCTGCTCTTGAACTGTAATTCCAAATTCCTTATTAATAGTTACTGAAGAGAAAGCCTGATAGATTCCTATGTACCTGTATCATGCATTCAAACTGGTACATACAAAGGCCCAGTTCAGCCATGCTCGGTTTAAAGAGTTCTCGTAGTCTGTAATCTTGCATTAATTTAACAAACACACAAAATGCCTCTTCTTCTGGCATCTACAGTTAAAAACAAAAAAGCACAGTAAAAACTCTGGACAAATGTAAGGATATATCACAGTAAGTGCCTAGGAGGGTTTAGGGTTGGGTGGTTTTGTGTGTGCAGTGGGGTTTTTTTGGTTTTAGGTTGTTTGTTGTTTTAAGGGATTTATAACCAATTACTGTAATGAACTTCTGTATATATTGAATTCTATCAAGTGATTTCTAAACTGAAATGGAGGTCTGCACGTTTCTTATAATATATGCTACTTTGTCATAAAACAAAAGGCAGTAATACAAAGGCAGCTTTAAGATTGTCAAATTAACTATGAAGTTCCATTTGAACTCTGAGGAGATTCAGTATAATAGAATTGAAATGACAAGTTCAATACTTGAACAACATTCACCAAAATAGCTTGCAAGTCTGCAATCCTGCCTTAGCTCTGATAAATAAATGTATTCTCCCACTCAAAGATAGTATCTTCTTGGCAAATAGAACCACAGAGAATAAATCTCGTTTGATTTGCAGAGTAAACAGCTGCCCTTGACAATTCCATTGTAACAAAATGACTAAGGAAAACCATTATAAAAATTCCCAATAAGCCACCATGATATATTATGCATTCTAGCAGGGATTTTAAAGGTTCATATATTTTTAATATCATGTTTACCTGCATAAGCAGTAATCCAACTATAAAAGCACTTCCTTGACAGTATCCAACCTCACGATCCACCAAAGAATAAGCCTAGGAAATAAAGTTTTAAGACTCTCAACAATTAAAACCTCATTATTAATAAAAAGTAATCATAGTTCATGCTGTTATTTTGCTAATAACTTACTCTTCCTCTCCCAAATCCAGCGAGGACAGACATCCTATTCGGAAGTTTTAGTCAGATGTTCTAGTTGCTACCTGTTGCTACAAAGGGGTATGAACTCTGCTCTCTGATAGCCTACAAAGCTAAAACTAAGGCATACCTAAAAAAAATACCTGCAGTTTTCAACTACAGGAATTTGCCAAAAAAAAAAAAAAAACCAAACCCAACAACAAAAAAAAAAGCCACAAACAGAGACAGCTAGACAGCTGGCATACAAACTGCACAAGGCTACCACTTTTAGAGGAGACAGACCTGACAAAGAAACAACAGTTCTTTTCAGAAAACTTATGTGCTGCAGATTTATTTACAGGTGGAGGAAATGCGGTGATCTCCATGCATGTTGCATCTTCTTTCTAGAGTTATGGAAGTTAGTATGATTTGGAAACCTGCCAACTTTTCTGTTGAAACTATGTTGTATGGAAAAGTGGAAAAGTCTATCTTTGAAAATTTAAGCTCTAGTACAACGAAGACAAAGCAACGCAAACTTGATTTTATGGTGGCATTCTCATTTTGTGCTTGGGCACTGTAACAACTGCATGGTATCTTGTCCCTGCCAGTTGCTGCTACTACTTGCAGGTTCAGAAACACTTGAATGACCAAGACATGTTCTTGTCTTGGTCAACATTGTTTACTTTACTTCACAGCACACTTTATTCCATTATACTATGAGCAGTTAGCATGCGATTCTGGTTTAATGCAAATTTAGTAAGTTTTAAAAATCTCTTATAAAGTAAAACCATTAACTATAGGAATACCATATTTGAAAGCTATCTTTGAAACTGGAACGTAATTTGTTAAACCATTCCAGTGTCAAGCAGAGTAAGTAAAAGAAACTTAAACACGTGAACCTGATGCAAGTTCACTATATACAAGGCAAAATTATTTTCTAAACTTCTGTGCACGTTCTGGCTAATGTATTTTCAATGGATGACATACTGACTTACCTTCATTACATTGAACAAGACCTCCTGTCCAAGGCTGTCTTTCTCTTTAAAAAAATCATGTTCAGGGTATGTTCTAGCAATGTCTCTTCTTATTAATTTCTCACAAGGAGATGTCATTTTCAAAAGCTCTGAATACTGATCCTTAATTGGCATGCTTTGAGCACTGCATAAAAGTTGCCAAACAATTGCTCTGAAATGATGAGGTACCCCTTTTCGAACAAGCTCCTAAAGCACAAAAAAAAAAAAAAAAAGACAAATTCATTTATATTTCCTGAAAATATAAACATGAGCCTAAAGAACAAAACACTTCAACAAATTAAGTTCCTCACGACTTCAGAAAATGTTTACATCATGTCACAAACCAATCATAGAGTTTATAACGTGTAAAACTCAATTGCAGTGTGATAGATTATTAGCTAACAAAAGAAAGAAGACTCCAAATCATTTTTAGTGGCTAAATTAGCCAATGAAAGTAGTCCCTTCTTCATAGTAACCTACTTGAAAAACTGAATATTCAAGTAATTTTAAACAAGAACTCCCATTAGCCAGAATTTAATATAGTTATTTTTATATTTCACAAAAGATGACTGAAAACACAAAAAGATCACAAAATTATTATCAAAATTATCACAAAAGATAACACCCTTAGTTATACCTGTAGTGACGGAGATATAAGAAACCACCAATTAAAAATTATTTCCGAGACAGGTAAATGGTAAAAAGTGGAATTAACTGTAGCACAGCCAACTGCAACAACAACAAAAAAAATTGCACAGTACTACTATGAGAAGTCATTTGACAAACTTGACAAGTTGTGTCTGACTTTTCTGGTGTGCCAGTATTTCCAAGTTCTCTTTTAAGAAAGTATTTAAATGTAGTTTCAGACACTGGACCAAGAAAACACTAAGTTTACATCTACTGTATTAACTAAATTTACTTTATCTTCCCTGGAAAAAAAAAAAAAATCAGCTAGGGATTATACAATTCAAACCTTCCCAGATCAATAGAGCTAAAAACCTGGTACTTGTCTTTTCAGAAAGCACAAGCAGAAATTAGTCTTGTTGCTTGATGTGAAAACTGAGAAAAAAGTATGATTCAGGAAGTTTACAGACTGCCTTAGTGGTACTTTCTGCAACTAGGATCAGTCTGTCCTGGAAGATTGTCTCTTCAAGACAAGAGAGTTCCTTTAATAATTTTTTGTACCTTAAGAACTGTTACCAAGTATTCTGTCTCCTAAAGGATAGTTTCTTTCACTAGTATTTATTCTGAAGCCAGAGTAATCTCCTATTCTGCAAAGCTGCCTCTTTTTCCTCTTTGTTCCAAATATTTCTCCTACCTCTCCAAACATTAATTAATGCAACAGAGGTAACTTTTAAAGAGACTCTTGCTTTCAAGTTTTGTTTTTGTTAAGCTTGAACTCTACTGCAGGAGTTTTGCATCACTCACCTCAATTTCCTAATATCCCTACGATCTCCAGCCTTCTTCAGAACCATCCTAGTAATGCCACTCCAACTATTTGTCCCGTCTACGACACCCTGTGTTATTTCCCAAAAGATTTCCAACTCCAAGACAACAACCCTAACACATCAGCTTTTCACATCTGTCTCTAGCTATCATTTGTGAACAACACACTGTCAGATTGTAGATCAGTCATCTAAAGCCTCAAGGGCTACTAATAACAAAGCATTAGCAAGTGGTTTCTTGCTTTAAGTTACTGTGCACCTGCTCGACAAAGTAACAGGGTTAATCTCTCCAAGAATCCTAAAGGAAGAGCAGGAAAACACACCTACTAAGCGGCACTAAAATGGTGCTATTATGGACACTGAAAAGCAGGACTTAAGTCATCCTTCAGAATCCCTCCATAAACAGGAAACGAGTTCTGAAGTGGGTCAAAAGACATCAGGTTGGAACACATCACCTATGCAGGAAGGTAAATACACCTATGCCTAAAAACTTAAAAAACTTACCATATATCTACTAACTTAAGACCAGCTTTTACAGCCGAGACAAAAAGATACCTATGCTCCTAAAGTCATACCTACTGGCACAATCAGGAAATAGGTATGGATGTTCCGGTATTCCATCGTAAATGCAGCATGACACAGTTTAGGCTGACTTTTGACAAACAAAATAAAAACACAAAAAATATTGAGAAATATTTAACCAGCAAAGGAAAACTCACTAGCAATATAATTAAAGATTTACTGGAAATTAGTCAAATACTCCCCAAATTATACTTGGCCAGCTGTAAAAACAAATGATACTTGTGACACTAAATTGTTCAAATGCAGGCAGTTCAAATGAATTCTATCCAACCAGATCTACTTATTACCATCTCACTTCTCCTTTCTCTTGCCAGGTTCACGTGGCCTTCTTTTCATGGCCTTTTGGGAACACCTTTCCAGAAACTGTTTTCCCTATGCAAGCAGGAAGTCTTGAATTCATTTTCTTCCCTTGTTTCCTCTCTCAAGTCATGTTCTCTCTTCACAACTGCTTCACATAAAAGATACTTTACTTTAGCCCATTGTTCTGCCTTCCCACAACCTATTCATACACACATTTCAAACTGCTCAAAAGACCTTGAAATTTGTATTCTGCACATAAAACTACAGACTAGAGCCAATAAAGAACCAAAGCAGAACAGACTTGCCTACGAACAAAAAAATCCCACGCTGCTGTACTTGCTGCCTCTGAAACATGGGTATGTTCAAATGCCCTAGATGCTTTTTAGTTTGAATTTAAAGTGTAATTGAATTCCACTTTGTACATGCCCACAACTAACCCAGACCAGACACACACTGGTTAAAGTTTGTCCGATCCACTCAGAATTTAGAAACTATGTGTTCTTCTGCTTAAGGTCATCCCTGGGGTCAACACAAAAACCTAAAAACTCAGAGCCTCATACAGTAGAATTATCAGCTCTTCTAATAAGAATGCTTTAAAAAGACAGCTGCTCAGTGGGAAAATAATCATCGCATCCAGCTATCAGATGCCCTTAAGTGGGTTTTCAGTAATTCCATTTTGGAAACATGAAGCAAATATTCCCTATATTCATGGGAATCTCTCATTAGAGGTACACTGAAAGCTTTAGTATTCAAGATACAGTAAACGCAGCTAGCTGTCAGTAAGAGACACTGCTGGGCAAAACTGTTACCAAAGTCTGGTAACATTTACATAGGAAGCACTAAGGCTTAGGGATGGAAGCTTCTATTACATATTTATTTAAAAAAATAAGACCAACAGGAAGATAAAACCGTATCACTTATATCACATTACAAATATATCCTAAAAAGTAGTGTCCAACTACTACCTTAACTTGCTTTTCTTTCTTTTTCCGTACATCTTCCCATTCATTCACAATCCTTCCCCACAGGATCCATGAGTCTTCTTCAAGATGGCTGAGATTGCTAGAAGCTGATGAGCTAGATACAAGAGAAGATCCACTATTTCTTCTTGACCCATTTACTGATCGCAAGGATTTGCTATCTGTTTCCAAGAGTCTAAAAAGAAAGCACACAAAAAAACCAAATTCAAGTTCTTCTATTCACAGGACCACACTATTAATTGTTTGTTTAGAAGTCAATTCTTCCAACCTCTTTACAAAGAATGTACCCAAAGGTTCAGTGGAACAGTTTTTCCAACATCAATTTGTACTAAATTTGAAAAGAAGAACTGGTCAATGTTACTGTTTCTTCTTGAGATCTCAAATAATTCTGCAGACAGAAGAACAGCTTGCACTGCAGCCTTTTAAGAAACAGACAAAAATTTCACATTGTGCATCAACAACACTAAGAGAAGCCAGATTTTAATGCAAGGGTTCTGTGGTCTCATGAACCAGATCTTAATACATAAAGATATCAAATTAGAGAAAGTACAGCAGCATTGCAAGTCCAACGCTCTTTTACACACTCATCAACTGGAGATTAATAGCCCTACAGGGAATACGCTCAAGTTTTGTTTTGAGGCATGAGTACCAGCAAGAGGGCTTTGATTTTACCAGCAGCAAAAATCCCACAGCTGTTGCGCATCAGACTGACAAAGAGAACACAAGGAAGTTAAATATCCTCAACGATAGTGTCAAATGTCAAAGTACTACAAAAGACAGTAATTTTAAAGCAAAGACAAAAAATTAGCCTCCTAAAAGTCTACCTGATTACACTTTTTTTAATTGACAGTGTAAATACAGACAGAATAATGAAAACCTGGAGAAATTTCAGAACACCTGACATTTGCTGACAGCTGTTCACAAATCAATGTGGTGTTTTATAAATGCATGGAAAAAATCTCACACCTAAAGAATGAGGAACAGGCAACAACAGTGGTTAGTATAGCTAATGAACATGTAATTAAAGCCTGGAGTTCAGATGCGAGAACCTCTGGGGTTATCCAGGAGCAAGGTATACATAAAGATGTGTCAAGTGCTGGACAAGTTGCTGAAGAGACTTCCGCGTTAGCTGGTTGCTATGGCCATCAGTTTTGCAAGGAGCTGGGAATTCTGGGCCAAAAGGCGTGCTTTGTTTATCCTCAACTAATATTGAGCCCCATAAGCAGGGGGAAATTTTTTTTTTAGACCATGTGTTGGGTACAAGCAAGAATTCAGACTAACTAGAAAAAGTCTTTTGCTATATCAAGAGTTTCGTTTGTGTTTTAACTTCCAAGAATTCCAATGTCTGTAAATCAGAGTGATCTGGTTGAATAATTTCTCAATGCACTTGCACAAAAGCTAACACCACCCCCACCCCCAGCATTTCAGCAAAGTCAGGTTAGGTTTTAGATATTTAATCATAACCTGAGTTATATTGCACCTGAGATTGTACACAAATCTCAGCATACCTACAATTTTTAAGCTCTCTGCTGCAATAGAGATATTTATACTAGCTTTCCCTGTTCCCAGCTTTCACCTACTGGTGTTTATGGAAGTCAGAGAAAAAAGTAGTTTAATTCATGAAGACAAAGACAGTCTCTGCAGTGGTATTTTGTTTGGAAAAGGGTTAAATAGTCGTGCCTTTGGGAGGGGGCGAAAAAAAAAAAATCAAGCTTTTTCAAGAGCAATTTTAATTTAGTCTATATTAAGTGAATGCAGAAAATCTTGTTTTGAGGGAAAAAATAAAAAAAAAAAATCCATTTTTAATGTTTAGAAACCTGGCCTATACCAATCCATGATTAAAATTTACAGTTTGGAACTCTTCCTCTCAATCTGAGATGGTGCCTAACGACTGAATTCAAAGTAATCACAGAGGAAAAACAAGCACAGAATAAACATTACAATTATAAAAACAAGGTTCTAACTAGTCACTTTCCATTTCCACAGCTTTGTATAGAAATTCTGATAAGTTTCTGTAATTTGACCTTACCTGGATAAACTCATTGTCCTTAGATTTGAAAATGGGTAGTTCTTTTTACAGTAGAGTAGTGAGTTCTGTGGCATTTAGTCACTGTTTTCTTTCACCTAAAACTTTATAAATGATTTACTAATGCCAAACAGCTCTGCCAGGACTCTGGACCGAGCTACCTCATCATTCTGAGGGGACTTTCAGTATAATTGGATTACAGAATGCTGCAAGACATAGCTTGATACAATTTGAGTTCTTTCCATTTCTAGCTGTTTAACTAGTTCATATTCTCCTTATTGACGTAAAAGCCAGCAATGAAAAGGAAGCCTTTAAAATATCCATCAGCAGCAATTCTTCCAGCAAGCAGAAAGAATAATAGTTCCCTATGTTCAGAGTACAATTCCTTGTCAACAAAGTGCCACTGTGCTAAAATGCAGATTCAAGCTGTTCTGAAACTACAGCGCGCCCAGCATAAGAGCATCAAATTTCCGTATTAAAGTGTAGTATGTCATGAGAAAAGGTACACTTGATAGGATAGCCTCTAATTAGAATTCACACAGAAGACTACTGTGGGATTGAACAAAAGGTATGGCTAAAATTAAATAAGACCAGACAAGATTTGCTAGCTTATTTACTAACTGAAGAAAGCTGACTTGAAAAAGAAAGGCTAGCAAGCCCAGGCTCACATTCTTCTTTCAACAAGCAAACTAGTCTAACTGCGGGGCTTAATGAGATTACTCTAGATGTAAAGACATTACACTCTAACACAGATAAGCGGTCCAAAGAACAGATATTACTGCTTCCCAAATAAAAGTTAGTCACTTAGTCGTGAACAGAGCTGAATGCCTCAGATTAAATGCAAATTAGCTTTCTTAAAAGCACTCTAACTCTTTTTTTTCTCCTTTTGATAAATTTTCACATGCTACTAGCACAGCAAAAATTACATATAGTTCATCTTCGAAGGAGAGACAATTCCATAAACCACAAGCAAAAGAGAATGAGATAGTTCTGGAAGCTGCCTTCCATTCTCTGCCAAGAACTAAACAGATACAACAAATTCCCTGTAAGTTGTATTGCTATTAGGCTGCAGAATATGAACATGAGAGAGGACATGCCAGGTGACACAATGGCATTAGCCTCTCCTCCTCCCAGTTACTCTTCTCCTGTGCTGAAAGTTACTACCCCCATAACTGAATCAGCAGAATAAAAAAAAAAAAAAAAAAATTGAGTACCTCAACTGCCTCAGTGCAAAGTCCAGCACGCTAGCAGAAGCTGGGACAGAAGCTAGTTTGAGCTAAACTATTAAACTCTACACTATAGCACAACGGATAGCAATCTTCGGTAGGTATCAAAGCCCACCAGCTATCTCCTAAGTCTAAAACGTATTTGGAGCTCAAGTTCTCCTTTACAGTCAGCCTCTCATGAACTACTGAAACATATTTGTCAAATATAACCAAATTTTACAAGAGGCCAGGTGACTTAGAAGTCCTGCCTCAAGAGTGCAAATAAGTATGGGTTCTGGAAATTCAGCATTAAGGAATCATACAGTCTGATTTTATTTCTTAGAGAGATTGCCAATTTGCAATCACTGTGCACGTCAAGGGCAACTGATTCAACTGAAAGTTTCATCTTGAACTGTAGATGGTGCAGATAAATATATACTCAAGGAAAGGCTGCCAAGAAAACAGTTGCAAAAAAAGCTGGGATACAAAAAAAGCTGGGATGAACAGAAAAGACTGATTAGGAATTTACTTTTCATGAAATTAAGACATTATGCATCTGCCACCATTAGCATAACAGCAGGATGCATCTACTATTTCTTGCAACTAAAGATGGCTGAACACTGTTCCATTTCTAAACAGACCAGGTTATATAGTGGAAAGCAAGAACTGGGTAAAAGTGGGAAAAACACAGAGAAAATGGAATTCAGGAGTCTTTAACATTTCAAAAAGCTAACAGAAATTACAGTTTTGATCTAAGAAGGTTATATGAAAGTTTCATCCCCGAGATACTCTATTTTCAATATGGTTGGACTCAATGATCTTAAAGGTCTTTTCCAACCTAAACGATTCTATGATTCTATGAAATTGGATACTGAAAATCACATGGCTCCAGTGTAAATTCTTAGGATTAGAGGCAGCTATAAACACTCCTGTAAAACCAGGAGAGAAAAAACACCTTTCAGCATTCCACAAAACCCAGAACTTTTAAAAACATAGCACAAGAACACAAGTTCTTAAACCTTGGGGCCTTGAAATTGAAATGTTGTGCCATGAAGTTTTACCTAAACCCCTTTAACAGCCACTATGCTGAAATGGCAATAAACCAATTTTAGTCTCATTGCTATACTTTGAAGACCAAAAAGTTTTCCATTCACCTGTTCTGTTCCTCAAGTTTAGCGAGTAATTCTAAGTCATCTGGACTCAGCTGTGTTGGTGAGGATGGTGATAACGCAGGTGTAGACAGAGTGGTAGAGGAGGATGTAGTGTGTAATGAGGCAGATGGACTTGCCACCTGACTGGCCATTTGACTGACGGTGTGCGATACAGTGTTCTTCACCCATGAGAGAGTAGAGCTCAGCTTTCCTGCAACCTTGCCTGTCGCCACCTGTGATAACAAAAAGAAGAGGATGCAATAGTTGTCTTTAATACTTTTTTCAGTAAACCTGCTGTCACTGAAGAGAGGAAAAAAAAATATACAATATGCATGAAGTCACATGGAGATTTCTCCAGAACACCCAAGACTGTCAGAAGCAACACAAGCATCAACAGCAATACAATATTATAGAAAAAGTAACATGCAAGTATGCTGCTAATCCACAAAGAAAGACTCAGAGGAATTCCTGATGTATACTCACAGAGCTCATTTCTGCAGTACAGAAATACCACAGGATCCAGGATCAGCTCAGACTCCCCATTACAAAAATAAATAGAAATAAAAGCTTATTTTAAAACAACTTGATAAACTAATAATGGCACAGACACTGTAGAAAAATAGATATAGAAACAGTCAACTACTTTACTGATGGACACTGCAGCAGTACAAGTATATCAATATAAGCAATCCAGACTACGCACTGCTCACCTTCATTAATCCCTACAGTGGCAGGGCAGAGGAGCAGGGGCACCACATTTCTAATCTACACCAAAGCAAAAGATCCTCTAGCATCTGCCAGCATGCAGACAACAGTCACGAAGAATTTACGCCCATGAACCTACAACAGCTCCTAAACGTCTTACATTAAAGGCCTCATGCTGCCAGCTCTTCTTCTTCCTCACTTTCTCTTCAGGTCACCCTTACACCAAGCGTCCTTGACCCAATCCCACTGCCAGTGCCTGGACAATCCTGGGGTTTGAGAGGGGTCCTGGAGGAAAAGTGAGAAGTGCTAGTAAAGCAGAAGGGAGCTCTGAGCAGACAGTCAGGGAAGCCGTGGGTCCAGGAATGAGGAGGTTAACCGGGGCTGATCATGATCTGTTGCTACTTCTTGACCAGTGTTATGGGGTAATGCAGCCTAGCAAATTCACTGATCACTAGGGAAGAACGAACAGCAGCCCCTGGAGTTATTTTCTAATGAACCCCTCACTAGAGCTTCCTTCAGCAACTGAGAATGTAAGAGGCTTTGACCTACAGTGATCCACAACAGAGTTCAATTCCTCCCCTGACCCAACTCAGAGAAAATCTAGATTCACCTTAAAGGAAGAGCTATCTGCCTAGCAAAAGGTTAAAACTTTTCAAAAGCAAGGTTGAAGAGGAACTTCCTTTGAAGTGGTGCTGCTGGCAACTGTTTATTTTGACCTTTGCAGAGTTCCTCAAAACACTGAATTGCTCAATGGTTGTCACAAACAATTCTTCAGTACAGCCTACACAATAATTGCTAAGATACTAAAGACACTGAGCTACAGGAAAAAAAAAATCCCTTCCCATGATCCTCTAATAGAATCTAATTAAAGCAGAATTTCAACTGGAAAAAAGTAACTCCATCTTAGCATACCATGCATTTATCCGAAGCACAGTATATAGACTGAGTGACTGGTTGCTAAAGCAGAAGCTTTTATTTAGATACAATGCTACAATAAACTTTTTGGTGAATCAAATCCAGCAGTATTTCATTTTCACATCATATCAAACGGAAGACACACTGAATGCCTTCAGAAAACAAGAGGAACTACAGGCCAAACACAAAACAGTGGTACTCAATCTCCCCAATTCCTCTCCACCAGCAACATGACACTTAAGAGCTCTCCGATTTCCATATGCTTAGCATTCATTTTGGAAACAGTAACAGCTTTTGCTAGAAATCTTCAGATGCAGGGATACAAGCCACAGGTGGGAATAGTACGGTCCCAACGTAAACATCAGAAAGGTTCCAGTTAGTTCTTATGTCACTGTTGGACAGGAAAGCTCAGGTACATCAATATGTTTAAAAAAACAAAAACCAAAAACCAAACCAACATATGATCTTTTAAAGATAATCTTTGAAAAAAATCACTTCCAATACTAGCATTTGACACCATCTTTTATAAAAGAAAGGAATAAAAATTGCTAAAGGTTTCAAAATCTTAACACATGCATTAATATTTCACTCAGTCAATATCCTTTATTCTCTATTGCTATGAAAGAATAAGTTACTGCTGTTTCATTTTGAATAAAATAACATTACGATAAAGGTGACTCATATGTCTCACTTAAGACTGATTATTTTCTCAAAGGCTTTAAACTCCTTAAAATATGACAAGTAATGCAACTATTCCAAAAATCAATGTTGGCAGAAACAGGGCCAATCTTAAGAACACAGCAAACATGACTGCCATACGCAACAGGTTTTAAGAGTCACCCATTCCGAGAATCTTACATATAAATATTAGAAAAGCAGTGATTTTAAATAATACCCTATGTGACAGAAACGAGAAGAGAAAGTATACGAGCAATCGTTCTCTTTACAAAGTAAATTAACTAGGAAGGCTTAAGGTGAAAAAGTAAATCCAAGCTGAGTCTAGTGTACACATTATGAGGCCCATACTCCACATTAAGATAGCTGAAGCAGGGGGTGGAGTGGGGGACGAAAATGAAGAATCTCACTAACATTTGTTCACCAACACATCACTAGGCATTAAAGAATTAATGCAAAGGTTTGTAGAAACGAATTATGTGAAAAATACTAAGAGAAAGTATGGTCAAGAAAACCATGCAAGACAGCAGTTAAATCAGAACAATAGGTCTAACAATACTCCTGTTTCTAAAAGCAGCTCAGAGTTTCATTAGATGATATTCAGAGAATAAGTGCCAAAAAAAAATTCCTAGTCTGAAAGCATTAACACATATAACGAGCAAAATGCACAGCTGCAAAAAGCAAATGTTTGAAGATCAAAAGGCTCACAGGGAAGTTTGTATCAAAAACACATGAAGGATTGGTTTGGGGAAAACAGCTATGGCAGTCACCCAGGGCCAAGCTAAATTAAGAAAAAGAAATTCTGATATAATAGCTAACTAGTCAAGCCTACATCCCTTTTGCCAGGCTTTTCCAGGGTTTCCTAAAAATCTAAAGCCAGCTCTCAAATAGTCAGCATCAGTGTAGACTCCTGGACCTAGATATGAAGGCATTTAGTATCAGTTCGTTATCCCTTTCCCTAAGGCTGTGTGGTGCTTAGTTGCCAACGGGGGTTAAACCACAATACGATAGGGTAACAGGATTTTCGTATTTCATCATTTCACCTATGTTAATTTCAAGATTTATATTCAGTGACAGAAGATTTCAGAGTTGCTCTTTGGCAAGTGACTTAAGGCCTTTCAGAAAACAGGCCACTGGAATTTGAAAATGAGAAAACCTTTCTAGGAGCAACACACCAGTATTCCTATCAACACGCACACAGTGCTCCTACACTTGCCCTTCCAACTCCTTACCCTTCTCTTAATAAAGAATGAAAATCCCTGCTACATGTCATAAGCTTTTCAAGTCTAGGTACACCATTCCATCTAACAGGGTAGTTGTACTTAGCCCTCACTAAACCACAGACCACTGCTACTTCCCGCCTTTCTGCTGACACTCCCTGCAACAAGAAATCCGTGTCCCACGACTAAGACAATACATACACATAGTACAGAAATTAGTCCTACTGACTCCCACTACTATGACAAGACACACACGTAGTACAGAAATGAATCCTACTGACTCCCAAGAGGTACGTTCCTCTCTCCTCTGGCAGCACAAAGGAAAGAGCTAAAGGTTTCACTCCGGCCCCTTCAGAAAAACTGGGGCTCCCCAATTAAAAAAAATCACAGAGCTATCAAGTTGTTGAAATTGGCCCTTCTGCCTTTAATTATACCAATAAGTTCAGTATGAATGATGGCAGATACTTCACTGGGTATCACCAACTCCAGGAACCACAGGAAAATCTGGATGAGTGTTTCCTTTAACACCTCTCTGCTTTAGAGAAGTGATTTTCTTAACGCAGCGTTCTGGAAAGATTCAAGAAAGCCAGTATCATTAAACCTTTAATCTTTTCTTTCCATCTTTGGACAGAGCCTCCTCAAGGCTTTCCTAAACAAATGTTTCTTTTAAAAACTGCTTATTATTTAACCAGTGATTATTTCTGCAGGCCTGCAGCAGTGTCTCCCTTTTGGCTACAACAATGATGCTCTGCAGTTATGAAGTGTCCTTCCCTTTGCTACTCTTCATGTGGAAAAGAGATCACAGTCATGTGTTCAGCTGTTTGCAGCAGCAACAAGGACAGCCAGATACACCACAGCACCCATCCCAAAATCTTAGCTAGGTCACAGCGATAAGTCTAACTACACGTGAGACAGGACTTTTCCCTTTGCCATCACCCACTCACCAAGCGTATACACCTCCGCTACTTCCACTCTGTTCTGCCTTACCTTGCCGCTGAAGCACTCGCACCTGTAAAGCTGCTCCACCTGGCGCCCTGCCGTGCTACGCCGCGTATCGCAGGCGGCAGCTACGCAGACAGCTCAAGCCCAGACTCTGCTCCCTAAGTCCCAGTACTTACCCGATCGATGCGAGCTCTCCATCCCTTCAGCTAACCAGCTCAGGCTGCAAGCCCCCAGTTAACAGTATCCTTTGCTCAGCTCACCTCAGCCAGTTTTTCACCTACGCAAAGAGAATTGCTTTCCTTTTACTCCCAGCATTTTTCAGATACTGAAATTCAAGTTACATTTGAAGAGTACAAAAGGTAACCTACATTGCCTGGGAAGCAAGCCAAACCATCGAGAGCACCATGAGGCTGATCAAGCCATTATTAATTATTGTTAATGTGTGATCAAAGACAGAGTCAACCCATTTTAAAGATGTGCTTTTTCCCCAGAGAGTCTCACTCAAGAACCTGCCAATTAATCAGACTTCGAACACAAAACGCTGCTCCCGACCCGCTCCCAGGGACACCAACACTTTCCACGGAAGATGGCCAGGTCTGGAGACAAGCAGGCAGGAGTACACCTTTACCCTTTGCAGGAGGACACAGGGAACTGAGCAGGCATCATCCAGCTCCAAAGCAGGTATATTCATTCAGGCTCCAAGCCATATTAACAGCTATACTGCTCCCGATCTGCCAACTGACCAAGAGCACAGGAAGGGTCCGTTTGCATCTGCCTGCCTAAGACCACGTAGATACCTCCTAAATAAGTGTGTCAATTTTGAGTTTGAAAATATTGATCTTTAAAAAGATGAAGGGGACAAGACTTAACTACTAAGACTTTCTACTCTGCTGCAGTTTCCAATGAGCAAAACAGAACTACCAGCAATTCTCACCCCTCTGTCAGTCATCAGGCAAGGCACAGACCTGTCTGCTATGTACTTTAAGCTACTGCAAAGATAATAAATGTTTATATTGATATTATACACAGATACATATGATGTACAGTTTATATATGCCAATTAAAATACATAAAATTCAGTATCTCAACTTTATGTTTAGTATCTTTAATTAGCTGCTGATTACAGCGCTTTATTACCAAGAGGAAGTACAATACTGTGTTTAGGTTTTTGAGTTACTCAAAGGAGTACTGCAGTGGAGCAGCATATGAAATATTTTAAGTACAGCTAGCTGAAGGTAGACCACAGCATCCCACATTACATACAATTATATAAATCCCTTTCCTTGAGAATCCAAAGGTATTGTGCAGCACCTTAGAGTAAGCCCAAAAGTGTTACCACCACATATTTTTGCATTTGCCAGACAGACAATATTTGTTTTTCTAAAAAAGTCTATTTAGATTTATTTCACTGTACACATTGAATTTGCTTAATACCTATATTCTGCATTTCCCTGAGGAAAATCTGTATTAAAGTTACAGGTAGCTTGACTACCCAAAATAATGTCTCAACTATTCTTATCATATGATAAAGGAAAAATAACTGCTAGCCTTACGCAAACACTACTGTATATATTATATGCTCTCTACTCTTTCTTCTCTTCCTGAAAAGACAATGAAATGGGAACTTCTGGAATACAGGAAGTAATCCTCATACTATTCTACATATAAAAAGAAGTCTCTCATAATTGGGGCCGAAATTGTATATGTGGTTTTCAAGCCAGTTATACGGCATTCCACGGACCCAGTCTCCTGCTTGCTTCAAAAAAGTTAATAGCATTCTAATATCTGAAGAATAAATTAAACTGACTCAGTCAATGACATATGCAGGGGAGGTAGCTGGTGAATCAGCCTGTTATCACGCTTCCTGACAAGCTCAAATCCTAATTTAGGGCTCAAACATGGTTTCACTATAAGCTTCATCTGCATCTTTTACACTACAAATTCATATAACTGATTTCTGCTGAAGTCTGAGGAAAAAGTCCTGATTTACTCTCATATTCCTGATTTTTTAATATCAGGAATATCACCTAACAATAGTCAGGAATACCATGGCTAGCATTCACCAGCTTCCATTTTCCTGGATATTCACTAGCTCTCCAAGTCTTTCTGATATAAAGAATAAAGCAGTCTAATAACATTTTATACTGTGTAAATCTTAAGCTACAGAAAGCTTTCTGTAGTATTGTTTAGTAAATACGCATTCTTTAAAAGTTGTCTTCAGACTCTAACATGTTGGGGATTTGATAGTCCCAAGACATCTGAAAGAAGAAACTTGAAGCTGCAAGTTCACATACACAACATAACAATCTAATACATACAGTGTTTTAAGGAGGTACTTCATTAGAAATGTTGTAGTGATCCACTAAAGGTTGCTCAACATCATATAACATTTCAATCACTGACCAAATTGCACTGAATTCTATTTATTTCCAGGAACAATTCCAGGTTTTTAATTACCTCTGAAGTCCAGTGTGGTTTACAATCTGTCAAGCATTGTCCCAGTATGCTAGCTGAAAAGACAAACCATGGTGCTTTTGCAGACACTATCTCCTGCACATCTAAAGATGGTCCTTGATCAAACAAGTTTCAAATCTGACATGGGAATGCAACAACCTTCAGGAAACCAAAGAGACCTTCTTTCAGGGGGGAAAGAATTAGATACAGTGCTTTTGTACAAAAGATGGCCGAGAGCTCCTCAGAGCCGCAAGAGAAAATACTGAAGGACTACAGTAAAAACCTTTAACAGGGAACTTCCTTTGTTTCTTTGTTCTCTTAGACCTTGGTTTGGAAAACATCTTTGTATTTGAGATTCAGCATGCCAAGTTACATGCACATATACTTGAAGGGCCATCCCCTCGGCTAACAAAACAGAGGGAAGAATCAGCTAAAAGAACAACTCCTGCAAAGTCAGTTTGCTTATGCACTAAATTGGAAGATTTCTTTTTTTTTTTTAACTTTTCAATAAAGTGCAACTCAATCATTTCACCGGAGTTCAAGTAAGTATCATCAGGCATTTACAAAAAAGTAACACATACTGAAGGACACATATGTTTCTCATTAAAGCTCCTTTCTACAAATTTTACTTTCCTACTCATTCCCTGAAGCCTAGCTTCCTTAATCTTGCTTTTAGCCAACTTCCTCCTGGAAAGGAGCCAGGACTAGCATCTAAACTACATTAGGGCAAAAATAAACAGACAGAAGTATATAAATGCAGTTAAATTTACTAAAAGCCTTAGGTCCATATTTTGGAAGTGAGAAACAACTAAGTCATATTTTTAAATATTCACTGAGCCTTAAAATCAATATTTTTAACACAACTCTTCATTAAAAAAGTATACAAAATTTGCAAGAAGTTAAATTGGTAAGTTTAAAAGGATATCTGACAACATGAAAACATACCACTCCATGCAACATTTGTTTTTACGTACTGGCAGCCCAAGTATTTTTTAGGTGTAATTTTCCTTGTTTACAGAAATTAGATAAGCCTATGCCACAATCTACAGACTAAAACCAAAATGCTCATCTCCCATTTACCAAGTTGTGCATGGCTCCCTTTCCAAAGGGATGTATGAAACAAGACTTGATAGAGAAACCGAAGAACGTAAGCGTGGCCTTATGGAATATGGTAACACTATCAATTACTTACTAGGATTTCAAACAAATCAGGTGAAAGAGGTTGTCGAGACCCTACTTTCAGGATATTACTCTTCTTTCCTTTAAATGATCAGCTAAAAGGTCAACTTTGTATCAATTGCACTCAAATTCAAAAAATCTAAACCAGTTTCTAAATGACTGACTGGTAACCAGCTTTACTATAAGCTACAAATTCATTGCAACCCGCAGCTGCTGACAGAGGACAAGAAATAAAAGGTAAGAGTTTTAGAAGTGAGAAGTGTAACCAATTTAGTAATTTCCACATCGGAAAGTTGTCTAAGCTATTCAGTAAACGTAGCAGATTTAAACACAAGTGCATGCATCAATAGTCAATTCTTTTAACACAATCCACGCCAACATCTGTGGTCTTGCAGTAATATTTAATTTTGCCCACCAATTTACTTAGTATATCCATGACTTGTCTTCACAAGTACTTACAGTGTAACTTGAAGCATGCATATTTTTGTGGCTATAGAGGGGTCTTCCTCCATGCTATTGAAGTCTGTCACAGTGCTCCGGCAGCCTTTTCCGAGCACAGCACTCAAGAGAAAACTAATTTTCCTCAGTTATTGACTAAAGAAAAGGGAGATGGCTCTTCAGATAAATGACATATCTACTCATGACCAAATGAAATCAGTTGTTTTCTGATCAGTTGACCACTGACTTTTACACTTTCATTTGGAAATAAGGGCCTATTCACTTCTTTCAAAAAGGCCTACTAGTGGAAAAATGCAAGGAAGATCAATGAAACATGGATAATCTTCATTGTCAGTCTAACACCAAAAAGATGATGTAAAAATCCCAAGCCCATTCTGTCATGGTCTGTAAGTGTCTTATTATAGAATTTTAACTTGCCTTTGCCATTTTGTCTTTAGAAAGACGGATCACGATTCTTTTTCCAAAGGGCTGAGAAATACTTACTACAGCTTCAGCCAAACCCAATAACGTTCCACCACTAATGCATTCCAAGGGGAAAAAAAAAAAAAAAAAAAATTACTTTGCTCAATGAATATTGGGTTTTAGCTCTGCTGCTTCAGAGAGCATGGAAGTTGGAATTTCTTTTTACTATGCCTAAAAGTAGTTCACTGTTTGAACAATATAAAATCAAGAAGAATACCTGAAAAATGAGAGATGTAAAACTAACTTCTTCCATACAGCGTCACTCTATATAGTGATGTGGACAGTACGTGTCCAAAATGTTAGATTTTGGCTAGCTACTAGTTTTTGACACCCATTTTAAGCGACATTCGATAGTTTTACCCTTCTATAAAAAAAATAACAGTAAGCTCTTCTAACATCCTCTTAGTTACAAGTGCACAGTCAACTTGTGGCAACAACAATCCACTACTAAAAGACTGGCCCCATCTGCCAGTCTGATGAAACCAAAGAAAAAAAAATACATAGTTCATACAGTACAACATACTGGCGAGCCAGAATTCTGTATCATTCACAATATAATTATACTTTTTTGATTAAAAAAAGGATCAAGGACATGTTACGATGTCATCAAACAGGTATTTAATGCTATGCTGAGAATCACTAAGATGTAGGCATGACAATAGGGCATAAGAAAACTCAGGAGTTTGAGAAGTCCAATAGCTTACCATGTAGCAGAACACATTATAACAACCTATTACCAAAACATTAAGTTTGGGGTTTGGTGGTGGGGTTTTTTTAAAGCATTAAACTGTGGAAGTAAAAATAAATCAGAAGTTACTTGCAAAACAATACAGATCAGACAAGATGACAGGTTTTGGTAACAAAACCCATTGCAGACAGGTAAAATTTCTTCAGACAAAAGAAAACAAAGACACTTAGTGGTGGCTTTTGGCTGCTTCCCAAGTTGGAAACTAATACAAAAAGGTTAAGTGTCCACAGTCATTCTATCACAACACCTTACTTTTTGTCCAGAATAATGCCAAACCCTAGTATTGCACTTCAACCCCAAATATACAATAACTGCCTCACGGGGACTCAGAAGGATTACTTTTACAGACAATTAGCAAACAAAGTTGACAGTTAAGCAGCCTGAAATAAGGAAGACCACAGCATGATCCCTGTCAGCATGACTGAAAAGAGATCCCATTCTTCACTGCCTGAACCCTATAGCAGGCTCAACACTTCCTAGGCCCTCCCCAAAACACCACTTCACAGCTAACTGAATAGTTTCCACAGTTCACAGGAAGTTAAACAACATTAAGAGTAATTAAGGAAAAGCCATGATTCACTAAATCAATTCTGGTGCTACCTTGTGAGAATATAGTTTCTGTGTACACACATACAACAAAACCACATCACAATTGCATATAAAGCATGCAAAGCCAAGCAAGAGCCCCTGCACTATTACTAACCCACTACCCATTTATTTCAATCACCACTTGCTGAAAAAGGAAAGGATGTGCCTCAGCTACAGACACTTAAGCAGACAAGACTACAATGAACAGAAGACAGTATTCCCGATTTAAAGGAATCAAAAAATTACCAACAGATTATGTTGGTTGTTACAAATATGAAGGACACAAGGCTTTAATTCAGCATGCTATCTCCAAACTTAAGTGACATCTATTCAAGAGCTTCAGAGAATATATGTAACAACTCGAAATTACATACTCCTATAATACTTGTATTTGTTTTGTTTGGTTTGGTTTTTTTAAATGATAGCTATTCTAATTGGGTCTTGGGAAAAACGTGAATTAAGAGTACATAATCAAAGCAAGTATAGGTTGAGAAAACAACATTCATAAAGTCAGGTTTTGTTTTCTTCATTGTTCCTCTTCTCAGACTGCCAGAAAAGATTCTTCTTTTAAACTGTGCATTTGACACTTAAAATGATACCTAAAATATTAAATTCTACTATGTCTCTTCCTTAAGCATTAGAAATTTCGGTTTTCTACAAGTTAGGAAAACAAACCAGGAAGAGTAAGAAAATGTAAACACAATATTAAGTATGCATACCCCAACTTAGCTGTTTTCCCCCTTCTAAATCATGATATTAGAACCTTGAATTAGCAAGGTAAACAATTTTGTTTTCCAAAATTCAATGACAAAGGACTTTTCTTCCAATTTTTATTACTACTTCATTTATTATCAATCCTACCAGAAAACAAACTGACAGTCACTGTTCAGGCATGTCACTTCCCCCACCCCTTCTCTTCTTGTAAACTTCAAAAGGCTTTTCTCCCATCCTTTCCTTTCCATGAACCCCATTTCAACTCTCCAACCATCTCCTGCTCTACTTGGTCAAAAGCAATCAAACAAGTCCACAGAGAACAAACACATGGAGAGCTATGCGGGGGCGGGGGGGGGGGAATCCAAACCACCAAGCTGTAGGTCAGGAAGTCCCTAAACCTCAGCCTACAGGAGGCTAGGAAGAGATATGGGGAGGAAGTAGGGCTCTTCTGTTGAAGCTTTCTTCTCCAAACGTCTGCTCCTCTCAGAGGTACTGTTGGGCTGGGTGACACTCAGCGACAATCACTACAGCTGCTCTCATCCCAGTTCATCAAATTCAGGCAATGCTGATTCATAATACTGAGTACTTTCCTCATGATCATGCCCCTCTTTTTCACTGGTCATCTCAATTTCCTCTCCTAATCCTTACTTGAAAAAGAATTCATATCTATATATTTCAAAATAAGCCTTAAAACTTTACAAGTGTAAATATAGAGCTGTACAATCATGATCAAAGCAGAAACCGCACACTGAAAGAAGGGAAAAAGAAATAAACAGTCACATTTATGCAAAACACTTTTTAATACTATCTACCAGAAAAACAAACAAGATGCAGTTACCTTCTCCTTTAGGCACGTGAAGTAAAGCGAATTAAAAAAATAGGAAAAAAGTTTTTAATTTTTTGACAAATACTTTTGGAGATAAGTAAAACATATTGAATATTGTCAGTTCTTCTCTGTATGAAGCTGCCTCCTTTCTACATCTTTTGTATGTGATCTTTGGGGGGGAAAAAAAAAAAAAAAGAAATTATCCCAGGCTGACGTGAAACACTGTTTTGATACAGTCAGTGTCACTGCTAGCTCATGCTGGAAATTCAAAACTGTATGCCAACTTCATGTTTGCTATAAAATTGCTCTGACTAGCAACGCTGAAAATTAGCACGAATTACATGGAACTACAGAAAAACTAGGAATTAAAGCTGGAATACCTAACAAGTAGGCAGAACATTAATAGCGACTTTTACCCTTATTATATAATCACGCTCATGCAGATGCAGCAGGAGGTGCCAGCAAATGAGATCTCCGAAGCAGCCTTTGAAAATTATCTCTCAAGAATGAAAGACCCACAGGCTCCTGGTTTAACGTGACTTCCATAAAACCAAGGAAGAAGTCACCCTCTGCGGACAGACCCGCTGAAGTCTCCCCCGGGCCGAGAGCCCCTGCCCACAGCCATCCACGGCTAGCACCACGGGGCACTTCCATCACAGACTTGCCAACCACCCACGCGCGTCCCCGCGGCAGCCGAGCCGCCGCCGCAGCCTGAGGCACGGAGGGGCTGCGGCACGCCGGCCCCGCAGCCCCAGGGCCGGCGGCAGGGCCGCGCACCGCGGCCTCCCGTCACCCCCGCCCCGCGGGTCGCGGAGGGGAGCGGGCTTTCCGTGCCCGGCAGCGGCGCGACACCGCCCGCTTCCCCGCTCCACCGCGGCGGGAGGGCCCCGGGCCGCGGGCGCTGGGCGGGGGCGGCCGGCGGTGCCCGCGGGACGGCGACGCCCCGCCGCGGCCCGACGGGAGGGGATGGGACGGGACGGCGCGGCCGGGGTCGCCGCGCCCCGCCTAGGCCCGGCCGCGCACCGCCCCCGGCCCCTTAGCGGCGGGGGCGGGGGCGCGGGCCCGGCCGCGCCTCACCTTGGAAGCGTTGCCCGCGGCAGGGTGGTGCGAGCCCCGGCGTCCCTCGCCGCCGGCCTCCGCGAAGCTCCCCCCTCCCCCCGGCGCCTCGCCGCGCTCCGCCGGCCCCGGCAGCCGGGCCACGTCCCTGCCCGCGCCGCGCGCAGGCGCACTCCGCGCGCAGCCGCCGCCGCCGCTGCCGCCGAGGGGCAGCCCCGCGCCCCCGCAGCTCCGGCCCGCGCCCCTGCACGTGGAGAGCCGCCAGCCCGGGGGCAGGGGCGGGAGGCCGCGCTGCTCGCCGGTGGCGGCCCGGCCGCGCTTCGGGTAGCCGGGGGCAGGGCCTGCCGGCGGGAAAGCCACGGCTCCCCTGGTTCACGGGGGGGGTCCGGGCTCGGTGCCGTTACGTCTGTTGGAAAGCCGGGTGGCAAGCTGCCCCTGCAGGCGTGCCAGGTCACTGGCGTGCTCCCTCCTTGCAGGTCCCCCCGTTATGTCATCACTGCTGTAACGGCAAAAACCCCACAGCCACAAGCCCCCACCCCGCCCCAAGTCACGGCACCTCCGCTCACCCTGCCTGCCCCTGCCCTTCGCAGCAACGGCAGAGCAGAGAAGCTGCCGCATCGCCGCGACACAAGGCTAAGGTGCATTGCGTCTGCTCCGTCAAGAGTAGGCTCTTTTGGTGTAGGCAGAGTGTCTGCCTAGGGATTTCCGTAATGCCATCTATATGTTGCAAGTTGCGTATAATAACATGTTCTCCGAGAGCACCAAACAGCCTCAGGCTAGATGGGCCCTTCCTTACGAGCATTTGTTAAACACATTTCGGCCAGATGCTGAGTAGGTTACACAAACAGTTGAGAGACTGTCTGCCCAGAGCAGCTCCCCATCTCATAATGAACCCATTTGCCATTGTGCTTCTACAATGAAGCATAGAGACTCCTAGACAAAACTATAGTTTCATTTGCAAAAATTCTAATAAAAGCTTAATTAAAAAAAATTCCAACGCTACCAGGACACGTATGCTACTCCACACACTGCTTTATAGCTAAATATACAACGAATATACTCTTCAAAAACAAGTAAGCAGCAATACCAGGAATAGGTTATAGGCAGGCCTCCAGCACAACTTTTTTTGCTTCAGCAAGGCTATCAGCTGTTGCAAATGACAGCAGAAAAAGTGCAGTTGCTACAAGTGACCACACAGGTGAGTCCAGGCACAGCAACGGCCTTACTGCCTTGGGTCCTCTGCGGGCAAACAGGGAGAGGGCCCCTGCTTACAGCAGAAGTTTCACCAGTCCAAGAGACTTCTTCCTAATACAAGACACGACTCTAAAAGACCTGCATGATGCCTTGCTCTCCAGAACATACCCAAGTAAAACCATCACGTACAATACAACAGAAATTGAGAAATAGCATTGAAGAAAAAAATGCAAATATACTTTTTTTCCTGTCAATACATGTTATCAGTAAAAAGTACTTTATTGAAGCATTGAAAATCTTAGCTTTTACCTCAACAATTGCAGTGCCTCTATGAATAGCAGTCACGCTTTCGACAAACATCATCACTGAAGGTGAAAATAGAGATTTGCCCTGAATTTGTAAGGGTCGCAGGGGTGGGGCTACCAAGCTCAGCTGGAGCCTCCCTGTTTTGCCTGTGGAGGTGTGATGGGATAACGGGCTGTTTTTTGTGATGGTGAGCTATTTTAGGAGGAAAAAGTCTTCTTACAGAGAAGAACAAGAAAAGGATTTTATTTTTTCTTGTTTAACAACAAGACTAATGGAGTCTGTCTTATGATGCCATTGACCATGAGGCGTTTCTCCTCAAAGTGATTGCCCAGCAGCAGTTGCCAGCAGACCCTTATTGCAGAGCATGCATTTATATGCTAGAGTCGCTACAACAGCGTGCTCCTCTACAGTTACTTTATGTAAAAATTGAAAAGTATGTAGAATTCTGAACTTTCTAAAATTCAGACTTAGTTAAATAATTTCTGAAGCTAGCAGGTATCTACCTGGTAGGAACCATGCTGCTACTTGCCTGATGTAGGAAACATTTATTATTTATTTGATTGTCTTGTGGTTATTTATATCAAATCAATAACTTTTTAAAATAGTGGTCGATGTATAACAATTAGTGTGGTGGTTTGGGGTTTTTTTTAGTAAAGGGAATGAGGATAACCAGACAAATGCGTCAGGAATAGACACTGGCTTTGTGCACTTTTCTCTGACAAAGTCAAGAAATCCGATGCCACTTGACCTGTTTCTCCCAGTATATGTATACATATATGTGCAAGTATATATTCTTGCTTTATTTCATCGAATATCAATCATCCCGAGCACCTATAATTTATTTTAGGGACAGCGTTCGATTGGGTTTTGGTTGGCTTAATGTTTTAATTATTTACTGTTCAATCAACCGTCAGCATTTTCCCTAGAAAATGAAGGGAATTAAAATCCTGTAACGTTTCCGTAAGTGGCGATTTTTAAGATCGAATCTATTGATTCTTCTGTTGTAAGGATCCCTTTGCTGCCATATATCCCTTGCCAATAACTGCTGAGGCAGTTCATGAAGGAAGGCGTGGAAGCGATGACGCGTCACGTGTAGGCATCAGATGGCAGCAATATTTTTTTCCCCCAGAATTTTATTTCTCTGATCGGCCGGAGAAATTACCCGCTGCCGGCAGATCCGCAGAGGGGCAGCAGGAAGCGCCCCCCCCCGGGCCCACACCCGACCCCACCGCGGCCGAGGCCCCGCCCCGGCCGCGGCCCCGGGAGGGCTGGGCCCGCACCGGGCGGGGGGGCCGCGGCAGCGCCCTGCGGGCGCTCCCCCAGGCCGGCAGGGGGCAGCACGGCGGGCGCCGGGGACAGGCTAGCCAGCCGCGCCCCGCCTCGCCGGCCAGGCTAGGAGCTGCGGCTGCGCAGTGGGCGCGGCCTTTTCCCCCCCTGCTGCGGAGAGCAGTCGTTGTGCGGAGCGGGCCCCGGCCTAGGCCTAGACCGGACAGTACCTGGCACGATGGTCAGTATCGGCCCCGGCGGGACCCGCGCGGCGGGGGGGAGCTCTGCCCGCCGCTTTGCGCCCGCCGCGCGGCTCTGCCCGCCCGGATGGAGCCCGATGGGCCCGGGCCCGGGGCCGGCTGCGGCGGCTCCAGCGTGGCAATGGCTGCCATTAGTGCCGGGGCCGCGCCGCAGGGTGGCTTGGGGCGGCTCGGCCGGGCCCCACGGGGGCCCGGCACGGTCCGACCCGGCCCCGCTATCGTCCGCGCTGCCGCCGTGGGCCACGGCCTAGCGGCCCGGTGCGGCGGCAGGCTGGGTCGGGCCCGGGCCGCAGGCGCGTGGCGGCGGGACGGCGTGAGAGGGAGCGGGAGGTGGGCGGCCGGACCGGCGTGTGAGCGGGCGGCGGGGCCGGGTTTGACGGAGCCCCCCGTGCCCTGCGGCAGCTGGCGCCTGGCTCGAGGGTCGGGGAGTGCGGGCGTGTGACGACGGACCGCCCGCCCGCCTTCCTGCCGCGGGGCTGCGCGTCTGAAGCGTTGGCAGGTGTTGGGGAGCGTCTGTCCCGTGGCGATGTCGGCGAAGCTCGTTGTCTTCGGTAGTGGCGGGGGGCTGCAGGAGGAGCCGGCTCCGTGGCGGACCTCGCCAGAGAAGTAACTGGCTGGGAGGAGTGACTGGAAGTGACCACGGTTACTGCTTCGGTCCGTGCAGACAGAGGTTCAGTCAACAAATACAGTTAGTGGTTTTCTCCTGACACGATATGAAGTTATGGGGAGAAGTGTCCGTTAGTTCCTGTGGGAAGGACAGAAATTCTGGGCTTTGGGGGGGGGTAATTTTATTTTTATGATGCTTTTTTATCTAGATGTATAAGTAAACATGTTATTTTATGCCTGGTTTCACCACAGTTTTATTCACAGCAGGTTCAGTTTAGTTAGAATTGTCTTGGCTTACATGGTTATATTTTAATAACGTCTAGTTATATTTCTTATTCAAGGGGTTTGTGAAAGTTGTCAAGAATAAGGCGTACTTCAAGAGATACCAAGTGAAATTCAGGAGAAGGAGAGGTATTGTTATATTCCCTGTAACACATAATTAATTGTCATTGATGAATATTCCTACTTTTTTCACACACGTTTTCCACACTCTAACTGTTGTTTTTCAGAGGGAAAAACTGATTACTATGCACGCAAACGTTTGGTAATTCAAGATAAAAACAAGTACAACACCCCGAAATATAGGATGATTGTGCGTGTTACCAACAGAGACATCATTTGCCAGGTAAGGTCTGTGGTGCTTGCTACTTACCTACCAGCCTTCCCAGAGTGAAATAAACAGGAAGGAGGATGGTTGAAGCAGCTGGGGTTTTTTAGGCTTGATGTGAGCAGTTTTTATATTGTAAAATAGTTTATTAGAGGAGAACAATCTTTAACGTTGACACAACTTCAGTAATAAACTGTATTTGTGATACAAAATAAGTTTTACTAGTGTCAGCGTTCTTTAGCAAGGTTGTTCGTAATACGAGATTGTACTGTTTTAATGATGCTGAGATAAGTAGAAGATTCTAGGGAGAGGGAAGATTTCCCATTTTTTTCTGCTGTCTTTAAAGTGCTTTGAAAGGAGGGCCTTTTCGCTTGACTGAAGACAAAGTTGACTGTGACCTGTCAACCTGCATTGACTATTGCACTGTATCTAAAGCCTTCTCTTTTGAGAGTTGTTTTTTTTCTATGATGTTAGATGGATCTCATGAAACGGGTAGGCAGGCTTTACAACGGCTTTCCCGTGAGATTAAAGGAGACTAGTAAATAAGAATAGTAGGCATTTTTTCATGCTTACTAAGTATGCAGTTGTGTGTTGCGTCATATGCAGTTCCTCACTGTGGTTCACTTTCTTGTTTCATTTTCAGGATGTTTCGACTAATTTTTGAAGTTAAAAACTTAAGCATGTTTGTTCTATCATAAGTAGATGTTGTTAAGCTCAAAAAAAGAGAAGGTAGAAAAGCTTAACTGTTGTTTCTTTCCTTGTAGAATAATTCTCTGAGAACAGTGGAGAGTGCTGTTTCTACAGTCAGTTCAGATGAAACTATATGACCTTAACGAGGTTATTTTATCTTTGAAACTCAAAACAAAAATCAGCGGTGGCGGGTGCTTACATGTTACTGATAGTGCCTTTCCAGTATGTAGGAATGCTGCAAAAAGGGGCCAACTTTTGGATGTTGAAAGGAGGTGTGGGAGTCGAAAGGAGAAGGTTCTGTATGTGAAGGGAACAGTAGAAACGTATCTGATAGTACTGCTGTCTCACAGGAGACCCCTGAGATTATGAACATCTCAGACCCATTAATAAAATCATTCCATATGGTTAGTAACAATGTTATCACAAACTCCGTATCAGATGCTTTTGCATTTTTCTGAGGTGTGTTTTGTACTGTGTTACATGAGAACTACACGCAGAAAGTGTGACAGAATCGATCCACATCTATAATGATTGAAAGGTTGCTTTTGTAGGCAGTTTTCTGGCCTCTTGATGTATGCGAAGAGGTAAAAAGTTGTTGCTGATGTACACTTTCTCTGGCCTAATACAGATCTGAATTCTTTGCGTCTGTACTTGAGGAGTTAATTATGCCTTTAAAAAAAAAAAAACCCACAACCCGTTGAGCTCGTATGCAAAGGTTGGCAGTTTGCTGGACATTTCTAACAGAATTCCTATTGGCTTAAGTAGATGTCAAACAATAAATCGAGCCCAGAATTATTGTTTGTGTAACAGAGAACACTAACAGTTGTTTTGTTGTCAGATTGCCTATGCCAGAATCGAAGGCGACATGATTGTCTGTGCTGCTTATGCCCATGAGCTGCCAAAATACGGTGTGAAGGTTGGCTTGACCAATTATGCAGCAGCGTACTGCACAGGTCTGCTGTTGGCACGCAGGGTAGGTATCTGTCAGACTGTCTGGAAGTTGCTGCTCTGGTTTTCTTACCAAACGGAAAGCCCGGTTCCTTAAGTGGCATGTTAGTATAGATACCTGACTCTGTGAGCTTCTCTAAATATTAAATTCTGCTCTTTACCATATAGATTTGATGGCCTTTTGTGACTGTCAAATCACAGTGAGAAGTGTGACAGCATGCAGTTTCAACTCCAGCAGCCCACTTTTAAGTCTCAGCACTTAAGTTTGGTGGAGGGAGGGAGTCAGGATAAAAATGTAAGAAATGTACCTTTAAGAGTTTGAAAACATGTAAATAGCATCCATCCATTTTCCATACAAGCTCATGAATAAGTCTTAAGTTCAGTGGTCTACCTGTTGGAACAAAAGGTTGAAACTTAACAGTTGTGCTTACTGTGGTGGTTGTTAAAAGCTTTGTCGTTAGTATGGGGTGCATAATTTTTGTAAAGAAATCTGTTAAAAACGTGAAGATTCTACTACAAATTTGTGTTTTAAGGTGGTGGTGATTCTTAATTTTGTCAATAAATAGGAAGGATTTCAGAAGGTTTTTTTTGTGTTTTTTTTTTTTTTTTTCCTTCCCCACAGCTTCTGAATAAATTTGGCCTTGATAAGATCTATGAAGGCCAAGTTGAAGTGACTGGTGATGAGTACAATGTGGAAAGCGTGGATGGAAAGCCTGGCGCTTTCACATGCTACCTGGATGCAGGTCTGGCCAGAACTACCACTGGAAACAAAGTCTTTGGTGCTCTGAAGGGTGCAGTGGATGGTGGTCTGTCCATCCCCCATAGGTAATCTAGTCTGTTCGGAAGAATTCCTTTAGAATTAACCTGAGATGCCTCTCTATGTGACAGTTGACTTATACCGTCACTTTATGCTGAAATAATTTTGTTATGACCAGGTAATGATTATGTAGCCTAGGTTCTGGGGTGGGGGTTTTTTTTGGTTGGTTCGTTGGTGGTTTTTTTTAATCCACCAGTGCAATTCTGATAGTGCTTCTGGGAATCTTGCAACTATCAAGAGATGCTATTAAATTTTTAGAAACTAAAGAACCACCCTGTTGCTTTTACTTAAAGTCATCAGTTGATTGAATGCACTTAAGTAAATACCCTTTAGTATTCTTTTGTTTTAAGTCTCTAGCAAATTGTGTGTATGTACGTATTTAACGGTGAAAAGCTGTACACACCAGGTACAAAACCATTGACATTTGCTACAGTTGTCAGTACAATAGTAGGTCTGAGCAGTCCACCTGCACTTAAATTTCCATGTGGAAGTTTTGACAATTCCTGTCATAGGCTATGAATGACTGAGTGATTTTTGGCAGTGTTATCTAACACTGATATTACAGTTGACTGCTGCTTTCTGCTAGCAGCAGTGGGGGGAAAAATCTGAGATCTGTTGTGTATTTTCCTACCCTTCCCCATGCTGTCCTATTCATTCTTGACTAATTGTCCAGTTTTTCTGACTTGGCTGCTATATGATGACGCTCCCAATGACTGAACACTCTGTAGTTGGTCCATGGTGTGTATATGATGTACTGCACTGTTTCAAGACGGGACTGATGGCAGCTGAGATGAACTTAAAACTTCTATTTCTTAATTTTCTGTATTGCTTAATTTTTAATTAGAGGGTCCTATTCCTCAGTTACCTGTAGGAGAATCTGATTCATTCATTCAGTTGGTCATTTCTTTGTGGAACTTAGCCTCTGAATTAGAGGATTTGGCAGTATGTCTTAATCTGACTGTAACTGCTGTTTCACAGTACCAAACGTTTCCCTGGTTATGACTCGGAAAGCAAAGAATTCAATGCAGAGGTTCACCGCAAGCATATCATGGGCCAAAATGTTGCAGATTATATGCGTTACCTGATGGAGGAGGATGAAGATGCTTACAAAAAACAGTTCTCCCAATACATAAAGAACAATGTAACACCTGATGGGGTAAGATTTGTCCAGCTGGCTCTTGTGCATTAATAGAGATGATGATAAGTCTTGCATAGGGCCTTCTCTAGTAATGCAAATAGGCTTATTATGTAAAATAATGTGATTCATGTTGTCTGTTATCCACACCAAGAAAATATTTTTTCCTTCATTAAGGGCTCTGTAGTATATTGTAGATCTTCTGAAAGTGAGATCTTTTTTCCTGCTGTGAAGCTTAACATTCTGCCTATAAATCTAAGCTTACAGGACTGCATTCTAAGCTAGACCACTTTCTTTTTTTTTTTTTTTCTGATGTGGGAATTAATGTCAAGTTTCTATACATGCTACTCACTTGTTCCTAATCCTGCAGCACAGCCTGTCGTTTCTGCAGCTGTGGTGGTTGCAACTGTGAGGATATGCTCTAGGTCAAATCTGTTTTATGATTTCTGTGACCCTATAGGTAGTTCTAGGTCCCAGGCAAATATAGAACAGCTCGAGCTAGCTCTGTTGTAGAAGCTAGCATCTCATGAAACTACACAGAATGTAATACATCTTATTTTAGTACTACTTTAAATTTTAGAGTATTTTCTACAAAACAGTAGAAGATATGTAAGACTACAAAGGTGCTGCTTTCACTTCTTTCAGGTGTTAAACTCCTTTCAGAGGGCTTGTCTTGCTGCCAGTAATATTCTTGCTTGGTTTCCCCAATTAGTGGTCCTGAAGCTTGAAACAAACATTCTCCTGTCCCCTTTTTAGGCTGTGGAAAACTTAACTTCACTCTTTATCCCTTTATTGCTATGGGGTTTTGTTGTTGGTTTTGTTTGTTTTTTGTAAACGTAACCAATCGTTAATTTTTTGTAACTTAATCTTTACTAAAAATAAGTAACAGTGTGTTCTAAATGCCAACTTAATCTGTTTTACTAAACAAACAATATTTATAGCGTGTATTGCAATGAAATGGGCCCAGGACTTACGTCAATAGCTAGACAGTTATTCTTCATATATCTAGAAAATTTTTCACAGCTAGGGTCTAGTGGTCTTAACCACCAGCAAAGGTATTCTTAAAATTGGTGCCATTATGGACCCATAGTTGTCTTTGGGACAGAGCAGCAGACAGATGGGGATCCTCTGGTACCTTCTGCTATTGCTCTATGTAACTGGACAGATCACTTCCATTTTCCTGTCTTACATGTTAGAAGAACAGTTGCTCAAGTACAATGACCTGCTCTATGAGCTGTCAGAAAGTGCTGTTTGGGTGTAGCCTCTGCTAATGTATTTCTGTTATTGCATCCCTGGGGATGATGCAGGGACTGTCATGGCTTTTGCAAGACTTGTTAATCTGTAGGTGCTTTCACAGCTTTCTACTCTTTCCCTCTTACTAAGCAGCTTTGTAATGTGTACTACAGTAGGGTCTGAAAAGTGGTAAGATTACGTGTCTGATGACAGAGTTTGCATGGGTAATTTTGGTTTAATAAGTAAACATGAAGTATTTTGTTATAGGCAGAAGTAGAGTAACTTTCTAGACTGCCTTTTAATTTAAAGGTAGGGAAGCTATGGCACTGAAAGTAGGCTTCAGAGGAAGAAGTATTTCAACTGCAAGATGCTAGCCTGTATTTATGAGACTTGTAAGTAGTCTGTAGATACTGTATGGCCTTGGTTCCCTAATTGTAAAATAAGGGTAAAATTACTTTCCCTGTTCTGTGTCTAAGTTGTGGGTTTGGATATTTAAATTGTATTACAGTGATAGTAGGAATTTCAATATCCTGTGTCAGTGATCTTCTGTATGAAGAAAGTGTTTTAAAGGCAACCACACAAAATTAAAAGCTGTATTGTGATGAAACCTGTTTCTAGTGCACGCTTGGGTAAGGGTATCTTGGATTTTTTTGTATGATCCTACAGCTGGACCATTATGGAGAATTTATTTTTTTTTTTTTTTTAAGATGGAAGAAATGTATAAAAAAGCCCATGCTGCTATACGGGATAATCCAGTCCATGAAAAGAAACCCAAGAGAGAAGTCAAGAAAAAGAGGTAAAACTCTCATCCTCTTTAACATCAACATGACTTCTCTGTCAAAGATACTTGTTTTAATGTAACTAAAATAATGTGATTCACATTGCAGTTGTGTCAAAACTCACAAGTGTTTTAGAGCAGATTAAGATACAAGCATTTCTGTATAACTTTGTCAGGAGTTAACATTAGCAGTAGGAATCTAAAATTTAAGAGACCTCAACTATATATATATAAAAAATAAGCAGAGCATGCTTGGTGCCTGAATAGCTGGAACTGTTAAGTGTGTATCTTCAGGTCTTAGTGTTAAAGCTGCTTCTCTTCAGGAGAGGGCAGGCTGACTAATTTGTCATTACTAAACTATTTCGATATTTCAGAGGTCTGGGAGAAAAGACATGAAGGCACAGCTATTGCGTTGGGCTTGATACTATATACTCTAGTCACAAAAGAGTACTGAGCTTACCTCTTGAGGAATTAAACTGTTGAGGTCTAACCATGCCTTTTTGTGGTGCCCTAACTACAGCCTTAAATCATGATGAGGCAAGAAAGTGTGTTACAGAAGTGGGAATATGTTCTAGCATAGCACTCTTAGTTACAATTCTGGTGCGCTGCAGCTTTCTTGACCACCTTTTTTGCTTGTTTCCTTGGATATATCATACACTGTGCTTACGTTGCAGATGGAACTGTCCCAAGATGTCCCTCGCCCAGAAGAAAGATCGTGTTGCTCAGAAGAAGGCTAGCTTTCTCAGGGCCCAGGAGCGTGCAGCAGATAGTTAAGACAACTTCCACAATTTTCTGTGAAGCTTTGGAAAAAGTGGCAATAAATTTATTGAGTAAGCAACTGTGTAAGACTGACTAATATTAATATATCTTATAAAGATGCAGAATGTTTTTTATGGTCCAGATGGTAGCTTAAGGGTTTTTTTCCCCCTTCAAAGTACTGTAAGAATTGAACTCCTTCATAGAGGAGAAGAGAGGTGACAGACTTCAAAACCAAGGCTGCTGCATTAGAATTATTCCCATAAGAAGGGGAAATCAATTTGATTAATTTTTGGCATGACTAGTATCAAAGACTAGATACAAGAACTTGCTGCTTCTAACTATAAAAATATTTTAATTTTTTAAAAAGGGCTTTACATGTCCTTCACCATTTTTCTTTCAGTATACTTAATGTTATGGGGGAATCTGTATGTTGCTTAAGAAAAAAGCAAGAGTAGTCACAGTAGGCTTTAAAGCCTCTGCCCAAAGGCAGCCTTAGGCAACACTCTCCCTACTGTGACTTAACTGTAGCTGATAGAGGAATACATGTCTAATTGAAGTATTCAAGCTTCCTCCAGTAACTGAAGTAAGCACTTCCCGCACGCTTGGTTCCAAGCTCTGGCTGCTACTGAAACAGGTACTGTCTTAAGCTAAATACTTCACATTTAGTGATTACACAAGAGAATTCACTTTTAAGTTGCATATACATGCTTAGTTACAGAGGCCTTGACTTGCCCCTATCCCTTATTTCTCCTACATCTCAGTTTCATAGGCACTTCTTACTTGTTTCCCATTAGACTTACTGAAGTTGGTTGCACAGTTAAAACATGAGTCAGGTAGGCTACACTGAAGAATGTTTTGCTTTAAGATACTGATAGATGGTTAAGTATGGCTATTGAAAGAGAAAAGGAGGCCTGGGATAGATTGTAAACAAACATGTTCGTTTTTTTCCAATGAAAGCTCCAGCTTGATGCAACAGCAATAAAAATTAAGGTTCTGTACAACAAACTGCACTATTAAACATGTTTTGCAGTTTAAAATACCCAGCATCATTTTGGATTCAGTAATCTTCTCTGCCCAAAACCTAGTAGCAATTAGTCAGACTTTTCCAGCAAGAACATGACCACTTGACATTTGAGTGCATTGCTGGCCACAGATAATTAAAGGACATTATCAAGTTAGAGACAGTAATTAGCATTAGCATAGTTAATTCTTAAACGAAAAAGCTGATGTTTACAAAACAGTACACTCTTAACCCAAGCTATTACATATGGTATGGAGAAATGACTTTATATTGGTCCTGTACTTCAGTTTAATCATTCAAGGAATGCATTTAATACAGGATACCTAAAGCAATTAACAACCTTTCAAATATTTAAATAAAGCTTGTTCTTCCTTCCTATGCTAAAAACAAATTAAGGGGCCAGGATTTAGAAATAAGTGGATGACTGCCATTAAAATCATTAAGGATTGAACATACCTAAAGCATTTATAAATTAAATATTAACAGATAAGTATTGAACACAGTATTAAGGTGTTTTATGGACATCCAATTCTGCATAATTGTGAACATAGACTTAAATCTGAGAAACAACAGGGATGCAGATTAAAGGTGGTACAGCAGTCATGCCAAGTGGAGTGCCAGGATCAGATGGTGTTTATGTACTCACGACTTGAGACTTAACAATGACTCAGATGCTACTAGAAAAAAGAATAGTAATCTCTACGCTCAGTTATGTTCCACCACATTCCTAGCTGTTACTATCTCATAGGCTCCCATTTAAGCAGTGTTTCATGATCCTGAACAATCCAGCTGCCATCCTACAGTTCAGGTCTAGCTCTGGCTTACCTACTTCCTGCAATAGTTCAAGAGGATTTAAGTACAAGTCTGTAGCTAAATTTGGAGGGACAGTAAAGAGTTAAGACTTTATGCACAACTATTGTTTCACATGTCAAACAACAGACTCCTACACTATGCAAGCCTCCTTTTTTTAAATGTTAGGACATTTCTACTATCAGTATTTTTAAAAATTAATTAACTTCAGTTCTCATAAAATAGCTTAGTCTACAAACTCCTTACTCTTCAGTATTTGCTACAGCTTGATTTCGGTTAAAGGCTTCAACTGAAGTACAATAACCTACAGTTTTTTAAATGGATGTTGATATTGCTGCTAGACTATATACATGATTTCAAGAATAACATTCTAAAATTCTTGGCTCCCAACATGGTACACTCTAAGGACTTAATTAAGAAGTGTTGAACTACTTAAACATTCAAGATGTAAGCATGAGGTAACAAGGTGTAAACAGAATCTGATTTAAGTCTCATATTACAACCTATCAGTTCTACAATAAAATTCTAATTTTCCACAGTTTAAAAATTATTAATGTGCAAATTCTGCCATGCCAAGGTATTAGTAAACTTCAATGTCACAGTTCAGTTTATTCACAACAGCAGCTTGGACTCAGACAAATTATTTGCGGTAGTGGTGGTTCTTCATAAAACTACTTAGGATAAAAATCTGTAGGTATTTCCCAAGTGAGCAATGATTTTCACAGAATTATACGATGTTCCATCAGTTGATGTGGTGGCACAGTGAATACTTTCATCCTGTTCAAAATCTGACAAAGTGCACAGAACAGTCAAGCATGCAGGGTTTTTGTTTCCATAACACAGCACTGGAACACCAGAAGCGCTTCTGGCTTCTGCCCGGTCATTCAGTGGCATGTTCATTCTTTGAGAAGCCCTGTCATAAGGTACTGACTGAAGGGCAAGAGTTAAAAGAGCCATTAATGAAATGTAAGTAAAGAAACATCTTTAGAAAATGCTGCAGATCATTTTTTTATCAAATGTTGTAGGGCCACCTCTAGTGGCAGGCATCAGTATTATCTTCTGCTGGTGGAAAAGCTAAGAATCATTTGTATGGGAAATTTTCTTCCACAGTAAAGTTTTTAAGTTATTGAGTATTAAAGAATGCTCCATTTCCATCTGATTTGCTGTGACTTTAAGGGCAATACACAAGTACAGTTGTTTTTCTAGTTCTTCATGGATATCAGAAGGAGCACCGCGAAGTAGATAGTCTTTAAGTAGCTGACAGGCTTTTGCCAAGTTTGGCTGAATTACTTCTGTGGTACATCTCATTTTGCTTTGGTCACATAGGGTTCTACAGTCTGTACCATAAATACAGTCCAAATCTGATTCACACTGACGATCTTTAATTATTTCCTTCAAATTCATTTCTGGCACAATTTTTCTCATGTCCATCATTTTCAAATCATACTTATCATTATATCCCAAGTTTTTGGCACTTGTATCACACATAAGAAAGTTTCCATAAGGTCCATGGAAAACATCTTCCACAAATTCTAAAAGCCCTATAGCTATTTTTGCCTTTCTTGGCCATGATGGAGTAAACCATTGGTCCATGCTGCTTCTGAAGCCAGAGGGAATGAAAAGTTCTATAATCCATGGAAGGCTGATTCCATAGAGAGAGGTATATTCAACTCTTTCGGTCACATAGAGATCACCACAAAAACCCATCAGCTTGGGTGTATGTTCTTTATCCTGCAAGATCACCATTAAGAGAAACTCGTCTAGCTGCAGAAGTGCCCATGCAGATTTCGCCTCTGGCAAAGAAACTCTACCATCTTTGTTTCCATCAGCAAAAGATAGGATGAGATTAACCAGTTCTGAAAGATTTCCTTGTTCACCCAATTTTGCCTAAAAGCAACAAACAAAAAAGATTAAGTGTGATTTCATTAACTACCACCAATCCACCTGTCATTCTACCTCCTGTTGTTCTCCTGTGGATAGTATGGTAGGGTATGTTATGTTCTAGTTTTCATTGGTTATAGATGTTACAGGACTTGCTACCAGATGCCTGAAGAGCTTCCTTTTTGTTCTGTTTTCAAAGGCACCAAGTATATGATCTTCTGAAAGTACTAGTGTTCTTTGCATTTCAAAATGCGAACATTAAAATCCCAACATTGTTCTTGGCCAGATCAGTCTTTAGAAAAATGGTATCAAGTAGCTTGTTAAATATTCTCTTAGAAAAAGTATGTAGAATTCAAATGTTTAGATCAGGTTTAGTTTTCAGCTGATTAAACCTTACAGGTGTAGAGAAATTACAGCAGCAACTACATTTTGGCCAACTATAAAAAGTACAAAGACACACTGGGTACAAGTCCCATATGATAAATGTACTGAAATACTTAATTTTGTTATTTGGTATAACCACCTCCATTGTATCAATACAGAGAAAGAGGCTGTTGCTGGAATCAGAACTGTTGCATTTTTAACTACCACCAATGCACACAGAAAGTCACATAAACTTTTCTCAAATTCTCCTAAAAACTACTCTAAAACACCTGCTGCTCATGCATTCTTAGAGACAAAGCTACTGTAATGCATGACAACTGTCATCAGCTTTACATAATTATTTTTATTTGTGTGCGTGCATACACATATGCTCACTCAGCTAGAACAGCATTATTTCAATCACTGGAGACACAGGAGCTATGACAATAGCAAGAGAATTTGAAGAAAGAAAACCCAAAATCAGTATTGACACAGCATCAAAGTTATGACTCTATATTATGAAAATTCTGGGGTAGCATTAAAGCAATAGAAATAAGTATCACATTAATATAACACAGAAGGAACTGGGAGAAGTATGGCTGGTCATTCTGGTTAGAGAGATTCCTGCTGCTCAGTTAACATAGTAACTCTTCCCAAGCATGAACAGTTTTCAAATTGTGCTTCAGTCTTTGTACCAGGTTACAATAACCCCAAAAGCAGCAAAAAATATGTTTACCATATTTTCTATACAAATAGAAGTGAAAGCTATAGACATGCAAGACATATACCAGCTTCCACCTGTTCAAAAGTAAGGAAAAAAACCTGATAATTAGTTACTTCAAACCGAGATAAGCACCTCTGGGAAAAACTATTTTTGTGATGATTATTTTTCTAACATGCACTTGAACAAGGTTTGCGTAATAGGGCATTCTCTCCAGCTGCAGGAAAATAAGTCTTTCTGTCAAAATCAAATAAATAAGCATATACTTACTTTAAAAAGACCATATACCATTTCTTTGAATTTCTCAACAGTGGTTCCTCTTGTTGGTTTATCAAATAGGACTATTTCCTTCCTTGGTTCTGGGTCAGTACCAAAATCAAGTTGAGCAGCTTCTTCCATCTGGCATTTTATAACACCTTGCAGATTTCCCCAGATTCCTAAATACATCTATGCAAGAAAAGAGGGAAAACAGTAAAAAACACTGTAGAAGTCCATCATCTAAAGACCACCTGCACTCCAACGACTGCTTCAAGAGTCAAGTAGTAACACAGATTAGAAAACTGAGTCCTGCATACAAACAATGCACAGAGCACATTCAAACAATGACAACTTCAAATACAATACACTACTGCAGGTACTTAGGAGACACTATGCTGTCAAAATAAAAAGACAGCTTGCTAAACAGTGTATTGGCATTACTACCATCTTTGCATAGGTTGTTAAGAGGCTGCTGCTTCTATTTGCGAAGCAGGATAGCAGAGAAGCAATATGCTGTACAAAAGTATAGGTATTCTGTCAAAATGTGGAAGGATCCGGTATATTATACATATGTTTATAAAATACATGTATTATAAAATAATAATATACCCCTCTACATATAGGAATAATATATATTATATACAGGTATGTTATATATATGTGCATGTTGTATATAATATATTATTAATAATATATATCGTACCTAGATATTCTCCCTATATAGGTATATTATATACATATATATAAACATGCTCTGCATGTCACAGCTAATACAGTTGGAAATAATCTGTATCAAACAGATACAGCTTGCAGACACTAAGGTCTACTTGATGTTCTAGAGAATGACTTCTCAATGGGAAATAATAAAACTAGGTTGGATGAGTAAAGCCTTACCTGGTTATTGGGCTTTGTTGACAAACATTTTCCAAAATACAATGTTTCTTTAGCACAAAGACTGCTACATGCTGACCCATCAATAACTCCAGTTTTGTATTTATCACACTGAAACAAACAGGGAAAAAATATTTAACAAATTGCCCAAGAAAGAAGGCAACTGTATCTCTCCCAACACTTCACTCTTGAAAGAAAAATCTAATCAAACAATTTTAATAACCCTATACCAAAACAATGTTAAGAGACACAACTGGTTATCTGTAATTGAAGATGTCATCTTACTTCAACATGATGGAATAGCAGAATTCGATTAATTTACACGTGGCACTGACTGAATTGCCTGTGGAATTAGTCAGGACAAACACTTATGAAAGCTATGCTACATATACTTACTATTATTTTCCTACAGTCATGTCCTCTGCATAGTTCTGTGTAGGTGGAGTACTGAACATACATAACCCAGCTGCCAATAAATACTACTAACCAAGAGATGAAGAGATACTTCATCCGCATATACGAGAAACGTACCTAGAGGACACAAAGAGAAAATATTCTTTGTAATTCATTCAGCAGTAGTCAGAATGATAGAAACAAACACGATTTACTATTTCACCTTTAAGAATTTGACTTCCACAGTGATAAAATAAGCAGACTGCATTACATGGAACATTTGGTTCCTTCAGTGAGCAAAACTGAGAGGGGAGGTCAGTTTGACTTATGTAGGTGGAAGAAAAATTAAGACATAAATAAAATAAAATGTGAAATCCTCATAGGGCAAGCCAGCCTGCAGGAACCAATTTGATCAAAATCATAAACTGTTAGAGCTCAATTACTTGCATTTTTCTCTAAGACCAGTTATTTATGTTCCACTCCTGGTAAACCAAATCAAACAGACCATGAATCTGGTCAAAAAATAATCTGTGTTCATGTATAAATATGCAAGACAGATATAGAATGAGCAGGGTGGGTATCAGGGACAGGTTCTATGTGCTGAAGTCTCCCATTCCTTCCTTGAAATGACACCATTTGACTATGCAAGTAAAATTCCCTCTGTACTAGCCTCACCTTTCATGGTCTTTCCCATAACTATATGCAAGACTTTCCTGTTGTTTCTGTGGCCTCACATTTACATTTTTCACTAGGGACAGAGGAAAAAAAGTATTTATAAATTAAGAATTGAGGGAGAGCTAAGTGCCTTGTAAGGGAGGAGGCACGTTTTGATCTTTTTTTTTTTTCCTCCTCTGAGTCTGGTGTGTTAACAGTTTGATTTTCATACTCACATCAGGATTAGAAAAGAATCAGAAAGTCAGTATCAGCTTTAGCAACAGGATATAAGGAAAGTGCATGAGAGCAGCTGTATTGGGTCACTATGAGATCCATTTCTACTAGTATCCTGATCTTCAGTAATAGCTATAAATAGATGCCATCAAAGAGTGAGAATATGTAATATATATCCCAAATGTGCTCCCACTTTCCTCTAGAAGAACTGGCTAAGCCAGATGTGATTTTCTATATTTAGTAAATCTCAAGCCATTTATCTTCCATGAACTTACCCAGACTCCTTAAAATCCACATAAGCTTTTAGCATCCACAACACCCTTTAGCAATTCATTCCACAGGTCTACTATCCACTGTACCAGGGTCAGGGACTGGACTCTATTTTGCTTTAATCTGGTTCATAGTAGCTTTGTTTGAGATCCCCTAGTTCATGTATTGGAAGAGATGAGTGTCCTGGTTTCAGCTGAGACAGAGTTAATTTTCTTCGTAGCGGCTGGTATGGGGCTATGTTTTGGATTTGTGCTGAAGACAGTGTTGATAATACAGAGATGTTTTAGTTGCTGCTGCACTAGTCAAGGACTTTTCAGCTTCCCGTGCTCTGCCGGGTGCAGGAGAGGCTGGGAGGGGACACAGCCTGGATAGTTGATCCAAACTGACCAAAGGGCTATTCCATACCACATGACGTCATGCTCAGTATATAAAGCTGGGGAAGAAGAAGGAAGGGGGGACATTTGGAGTGATGGCGTTTGTCTTCCCAAGTAACCGTTACGCGTGATGGAGCCCTGCTTTCCTGGAGATGGCTGAACACCTGCCTGACCCTGGGAAGTAGTGAATTAATTCCTTGCTTTGCTTTGCTTGCGTGCGCGGCTTTTGCTTTCCCTATTAAACTGTTTTTATCTCAACCCTCAAGTTTTCTTACTTTTGCTCTTCCGATTCTCTCCCCCATCCCACCGAGGGGGAGTGAGCGAGCGGCTGCGTGGTGCTTAGCTGCTGGCTGGGGCTAAACCATGACAATGAGTTATCAATTTCTGTCCAATCTCTCCACATCATGATTTTGTGAGCCTCCATCACATGCCCCCCTGCCACGTCATCTCTTTTCCAGATTGACAGGTCCTAACTTATCTGTTCCTCATAGAGAAACCATTCCATATATTTGGAAAAGGTTCCAAGAAAGGTAGTAATGATAAGTTTTGCCGTCACATACGTACATACATACCAAGTTAACCCATCTCGCACATACTAATTTCAGATGGCTCCATCTACATGGGAGAAAAAGCACTGAAATAATTCCAAATTACTACAATTTGATAGTAATTATCTTAAATGACAGTAAATCGAATACATGGCTTCAGCTTTTAGATATTTTATATTTTAGAAAAAAATAATGTTACTAAAGAAAATAATCTTCCACAAATATAGGAAGATCTTCAAAGATGCATTTCTCTTTCTAAATAAGTAATTTATTTATTTTTAAAGGAAATAAGATCAAAGAAGCAGTTCTAATCAGTTGAATAGGAGCTTGGTTTCACACCTATCACAAGAACTGACTTTTTCAGACCTTAACAAAAGAAGTGTAATCCCTAGGTATAGGAGTCCTACTCTCAACCTAGAGTGGTTCTGACTTTTCCACTGTAACTCATCTCATGATTCCGGGTACACTTTCACACAGGCACTCACTCCATCTGAAGACTAGGAGGAAGTGTATCTTGAGCCCATATAGTTCTGTAAGGAACATCAAGTCTCAAAGAGAAGCAGGAATGCAAGAAACATCACAGAAAAACTGCTAGGAAAGGTGATGGCATGTGGCTCAGCCCTTAATTTTATATCCTATTTTCATTCCATTTTATAGCACAACGATTTTAAAAAATGAACGGGTAATTGTGAATCAAGGTGAAGGTGCACGCAAGGTGTTTTAACACTTTCAAATGTAGAAGAGCAGTCCCAAATTCCATGTGACTCATTCTACGAGAAAGACTGAGAGCCTTTTGGCTATATTTTGAGAGAAATGGGTAGACACCCCTTATGCCCAAACGACCCTAAGATACAATGCTGCCAAAGTCAAAGGCCTCAGTCCAAGGAAATCTTAATCCCTGCCACCTCACCCACCCCTGCCCCCAACAAAACCACCAAAAGCCCAAACTGAATAATGCAAGAAGTTAACCTAACAAGTTACACAGAAAAGCAGGAGCACGCTGGTATGGTCTTTAAACAGTTCTAGCATAAATATTTCTCATTATTCTTTATGTCCCTTCAAAACATGTAGTACCATGAAATTCCACATCAAAATAGCGTTTCTGGTTCCAAGATGCTAATAAATATTTATCCACAATCTCTGCAAGAATGTAAATTTAGATACAAAATGGGTGAACACTTCTCCTGAGGACAAGCAGAAACAGATCAACCCACCCAAGGCCTCACAGGTAATGACTCATACCTAAATCTAGATCTCAAAAGTCACAGTCCACTGCTCTAACCACAATTTCATATTTCTCTCCTTCTATAGTAGAACAAAAAAGTTTTAATGCTGTCTTTATGTGATCTACTGAAGCTTGTTCAAATCTGCACATTCTTCACCTTGCTCAGCACAAGAATTCAAAGCTTCAGTAAAAAATTAGGAGCATCACTAAAGTTTATTTGGGAACAACTTTTAAATTCAGACACCTTATTGAAGTAAGTGAGAGTTGTAACATGCTTGTATACAAGTCTAATACAAGAGGCCTGACTTAAAAGTGGATGTTTTCTTTCCATAGGATCATATACACACACTTGTCCACTTTATAATCTCAAAACTTCTTTCCTTGGTTCAAGACCAGTTCCTCTGCCTTTGAGTAAATATTGTAGTTACAACCCAGCATCTGGAGATTTAAAGAAGTAGTTACAGCCCAGCATCTGGAGATTTAAAGATTTAAATCACTTCTTTAAATCTCCAGATGAAATTTAGTATCTTCTTCAATATACTAAGCTATAATTTTCTGTATTTCAGCTGAAATATCACAACATGATCTGGTCATACAGCCACAGGAACTTCACTGATAAGTAAACAGTTATAGTAAAAAACTCATTAGTGTTGTATTCTAAATTTTTCTGCTTTTGAATATTGGAACCAAAACAGAACAATCACATCTTTGGACTTGCTTAGACTGCAATTTCACTATACAAATTGTTCAGTACAGTACAAATTGCTTTGCCCCTGCTTTTTCGCATCTCTATACTGAAGCCCATTTTTGTCAAAATTACACCCAAAGAACTGTTTGTGAGTCTATACCACAGATGAAATCAGGTAGTTGACCTGATTCACAGTACAAGACTGCAAATAATTGTGGCAGCACAACTCCAGGATAGTACACCTTGGCAAAACCAGTAGAAATATTCTGAAGTAATTTTACTAACAACATTTTAAACCTATTTGCCTTATTTTTAAGTTTGTTCCTCCACTGCCAGTGCTGCAAGTGAAGCCAGTTTAAAGAAGACCATGTACTACAAGCACTTTTTTTTTTTCAACCATTCATGTTTTAGATTGTTGAAGAGAGCAAAATGAATATTCCTTTCTGTAACATACATAGCATATTCATGTACCAAAAAGTCACTTAAAAACCAAATCATTGTACCCACTCACAGTAAACCATGTTTATAGAATCCTTCGCCTTCTCTAAACATCCATGAAAAAGACTAAATATTAAGATTTATCATTAAATAATGTAAAGGTTTTGTTTATGCTGTCTAAGAAGTACTATCCAAATTTTGAAAGGCTGATCGTGGCAGTGTAGATGTCTAATAGTTTAGATGTAAATTTTCTTCTTTTTAACTAGAAGGACTACAATAATTTATGAATACTTAGAAAAATATGACAAGCAGCCAGCATGCATTACACCCTGTCCTCTTGGAAGAAATAATCCAAGAAAGGTCAGTTCCAAAACACCCAAAGGTGACTCCAATCCATGTAGCTGCGGTCCTGCCATGTGCCTCAGCTGTGCATCCCTATTCCTTCACTCCTTCACACACACTCCCTTGACTTGATCTTAAAACTACCTAGTTAAAAGAGGAGATAGATACAACTAACTGCTTTTATTCTGGTGATAAATCTTGACCAGATAGTTCCTTCAACCCGTTCTTCTTTTATGATATTTTATTGGGAGTGTTGTAAGACAGGAATAATTTCTGCTATTTTCCTCAGAGCCACAAAGACCTTAGTTGGAGTAACATGTAATTTCCTCTAAAGCATGGTGTCCACAACATGGATACAAACTGGATGGAGTACAAAAGGAGACCAACAATAATGCTGTGTGGTTTACAGTACATTTAGAACCATCTTAGAAAAATGTATGAGGAAGCTGGGGGTAGGGAGGACAGAATAGCCAAGAAAACAAAACTGACAGCAAGGGTCTAGGGAGCATCAAAAAAAAGAAATACCATACATCAGCCTTTCCCATTGAAAGAACACTATTAAAACAACAGATTTTCAAGACTTTTAGTGCGATTTCATAGCTTAAAAAAAAAAAAAAGGACAAAATACCACACCTACATGCTTACACCATGAAGAATCACAAACTTTCTTGAAGAACCACACTACTTGAACAGACTGATGAAAAGGAGTAGAAGTCATCCTACATGTGAACCAGCAATAAATTAGAACTGATACTTCACCAGCAGATTCAGAAATACTTCCCCCGCACCTCACCCCCTACAGAAGAGAACTGAAATCTTAGTTCAAGCTCAGGTGGACTCAGCCTCATCTATACTTTCTTCCAGATCATTTTCTGTATTTAGTCATTTACAATTTTCACTTACTAGTTTTTTCTTTCCAGTACCCATCTCAAGCTGTTTCCTTAGCCAGTCTTAGTGTCCCCCTCTTGAACCATACATTTTCTGCTATTCTTTTTCTTTCAGTTATTTCCAGTCTATTTCCATCTGATTTTGCAACACTGGCATCAGTACCAGTCTTCCTCCACTGTTTCCAACACTACTCAATGCCTCATCCACTTCTTCAGTTTATCCAGCACAACTTTCCTACTTAAGAATCCTTGTCCTGAACTACTGCCCATGTACAAAATGTGCTTATCATTCATAAGCATCCTTTCACAGTTCTGGGAAGCCAGCAGAGGTGGTATGGCAAAGCTCTAGGGGAGTGTGTCTCTCCCTGTTCTCACTTCCAGAACCAAAGGAAAGCTGTAAGCAGGGCAGATGGATTCTTTGCATAGTTTAGTTCTTATACCCACACTACACAAAATAAACCAAAACCTCCCCAAAGAGGTCTACCCTTCCCCAGCAGACCTGCCCCAGGAAGCCCATGTTACCAGCCCTGAGGCAGCCCTCCAGCAGAGGTCTCTTGCAACACAGTTTTGAACTAAGAGGTGAACCAAACCAGTAGATCAAATACATTTAAGGCACAGGATTGAGGGATCACCTGATCTGGATCAGTTGTGAGCATACAAACAGATTTTTCTCAGTCTGTCTAGAGAAACACAATGTCCTTTTTCTTTGCTACCTTCATACTTTCTGCTGGTTGAAGGATAGATGATACGTAGTAGTTTTAGCAGTTACAAATAAGAACTACTATAGTATAGTCATGCAGGTTCAATGTCTTCTGTAATAATTTACTTATTTTTATTTGTTCTTATACCACCTAAAACCTTATGGTTTCATAACCTAGAGTTTAATTTTTTTTGTGGGTTTCAACATAGTAATAATACCAAGGAGTGCTCTGTAGTACAGTTCCTGAAATGATTTAACTAGATGAGTCATTCATCTATTTTTACTTTGGCCTAACATTTCTGTAACTAGATACAGCACCAAACAGAAAGAATGACCTTCTTTGCCTTTGCAAGCACAATGAGATACAGTAGCATCTGAAGAAAGGTACAAAAGCTATCTGTAATTAAAGCATGGTATTTTGATAAAATTAGATCATATTCAGTTATTGATAACTATGCAATGAAGGCATGTTCATTGGTTTTTCATACTCAACTTTTTGTCAGGATTGACTTCTAGTCAACTACGCAAACAGCTGCCCATTATTCCCACTTCCACTCCCTTGCGCAAATCCTCTGTCAAAGGCTACCACCACACAGCAGAGTCTGTAGAAACAAACACACTTATGTCTCATACTCTGAGAATCATCCTCTTCATGAAAAAACATTTTCACTGGAAGCTTCCAGTAGTCAAACAAATAATGAGCTGGAGTAGCTAAGGTACGGGTGCATGCTCACTCTGCCACTTTAGCTGTAGGTATAGTAAACTAACGGAGCATGGAGTCAGAGGAGCATCTTGGGCTACCCCAGCAACACTCCACAGAGTTCAGCTGACTGACTGAGCCCCTTACTGACTAAGTACAATTAAGATGTGCCAGGCTGAAATGAGAATCGCTGCATTTGCAAAGGCTGACTCAAACCATCCTTAACTTCTTGCATGCACACTGTCACAGAGCTAACTTAAGAAATTTTATTTTCCATCTAAATATACACCACCAGTGTAGTGTTGTGATCCTAATCTCAGACAAAGTTTCATCGTGTATTTCATAAAATAAATTAATAAATCCCAAACACAATCATCACACACACAGAGAACTCCAGCAACAAAACTACTGAGCATCCAATCTGAAAAGGATTTATGTTTTTAAACAACTTTTGTTCTACCTAAATTTGCTGCCAGCAAAAAAAAATGGGAACTTGTGTGGCGTTTCAGGTTAAGTCCTCTTCCTTCCTACCTAACTTCCCACACTCTTTACTCAGCCTAGAGCTGCTGAGATACACTATATAGAGCAAGAAAGAATGGTAGTCTCCTATTCTCCATCCAGCACTTGGCCTACAGCAGCCGGAAAAGCTGACAGATGACATTCCTACACATAAAACCTTTCTCCAGAAATGTGGGGGGGTTTTGTTTTTTAGTTTCTTTGGGTTTTTTTTTTTAAGTAAACAGCACTATAGTACAATCATAATTTAAGAATTCAGTAGTGAAGCTGGGTGCTTTCTCTATAATCTCATGTACTTTAATTTTCAAGTGTCTTTCATTTATGAAGTTTAATTACGCTTCTTCAAATTAACTTTTCTGAATCCTACCAGAAGTCATCTCATATCTTGACATACCCTCTGCACATTCTTGAAGGAAACACTTTCCCTGTAAGTCCCATTCTTCAGATAAGTCTAGATACTACTTCTTTCAGAAAGTAAATAAAAGCACCAGTTAAAAATAAGCTAAAAAAATGTTTCCAATCCAAGTGGCATAATTTAATTCATTTAAAATATTTAAGTTCACAGCTTTCTCCTTTTAGCCACAAAAGGGCAGGCTGCAACACAAGGGCAGGACTGGCTATGCAAATCTTGGGGGGGGGGCTGTCAAGTTAACACAAAGTGTATTCAATTACAGCATTTCCTACTTTTTTCCTCTTCAAGACTGCTATCTATAAACTGCATCCAGAATATCTATTATTGCAATATAAAAGAACCTAACTTACATCTGAACAATGCTAAAATTCTGTGCCAAAGAAACACATGCATGAACATCAATACTTACAATCATGCTGATAAAGGTTCAATGTTAGATTTACTCAGCTTCTTTGGGGAAAGTTATAGGGGACCTATTTATATGGTCCAAGTCCCAGTTTACCCCATATTGCATTCTACGAAGCATTCCAAATTATTTCCTTTCAGTTCTATTAACCAAGTTAGGAGACAAGGAACATAAGGGGAAATAATTTTTTCCTATAAAACGGGTATTGCCCCCAAAACAAAGTAATCAAATCAAGGCAGAAGCTATAGCAAGATGCCTCCTTTCTTCTGATAAGCACCAGGCCTTCTGGCAACTTTAAGTGCTTTCTCTTAAATACAATTTTTAGTTTTATTTCTCCAAAGAGAAGTATGATTTGCCAGAAACTATCACAATACATTCCACATTTTGATACCCAACACCACGCATAAAAACAATTCATGACAAAAATTGCATCAGTACAGAGTTTCTGGGTATGTTTACTTCAACATACCAACATGTCTTCCAGGGCTTTCTAGCTCACAGAAGCCAAATCTGGATCTCTAACTCCATCACGCACACTTTCAGAGACTCAAAATAACATGATAACTTCTTTTATTATGTGAAATTTTACCCACAAACATAAAGGGATACCAAGCATAATGGCAGGCAGTTTTCAGCAATTCAAGCAACATCTGTGTGAGACAGAAGCTCATAAAACTTAAAAAAAGAAAACAAAAACCATGGGTTGCAGATTATTATGAACAAGCAACCACAAGAAGGACACAAATGTCATTTACAGACACTAAATGAAAATATATGAAGGATTATTATTCTACAGCTGCAGTCAGTCTGGAAAATAAGTCTGCAGAGAACAGGATGCTTGGGGGCAGAGTTTGAATAGGAAAGATAAAAAAAGTATTTGCTTTTTTTCAAATTGATTTTTGTTTTTAGAAGTGAACCTTTCATAACTATTTTATTACCCAGTCCTTAATAAAATATTGCAGAACACCTACAGGGAGAACTAAAAATTATTTTATCACATCCTCATTTCTACAAACGATTCTGACAATGGTCTTCCTAAAGCCTGTCACAAGACTCTTCTCTACAAAAAGTCTTCTATTAATAGGATTACTGAAAATTCTAATAAATTAACTTTCTTCAGTATTTCCCCACACATACATAATAAGAGGAAGCTCCTATGAACCAGGAATTATAGCAAATAAGTGCTAATGATTATCTTTCATCTATTTGAAAGATAAGATACAGTGATTTCCTTTAGAGACAGGGTTTTTTTGGTTTTGGTTGTTTGGTTGTTTTTTTTTTTAAACTATTTCTAATAACCTTAATATTGTAGAACATAAATACTATAGCACACAAAACTACTGGTAAAATCTGAGAAAGATCAATAGAAATAAATCTGTCAATTCTAGGCAAAGCTGTTTCATGGGTAAAAACTGCTTGGGAACCAAAGCTTCTGGGACAACAAACCCTCTTCATTCCTCAAAGTTTCTTGCTGACTCCTTCCATGCACCTTTATAATACTAAGCTTTAAACCAAAGTGCTCTTTAATGCAATTTTGTATTAAATGCATACCATTAAGTACAATCTCAGAGACCAGCAGTGGTCTGCAGGCCTCAGGACCACTGCAGAGTATTGACCATATTCATAGTACAGGAGAGAATACTGTATATATGGATTTATCCAAACTTGTCCTCCTTCTCAGGCAGAAAAAGAATGTATTTGAGACCAAAAATCCTCCTCAAATGCCATCTGACTACATCATATACTTGGCAGGAAGTTCCAGAGAAGCTAGATTTATTTTGGGCTCAGCACTGTGCCAATGCAGTCACATAGCTTTTGACTTGCAAGAGACTTACATCCTGCCAGTTCAGAGCATGGACAAAAGCATACATCTGCTTACAGAAGATCACCAGGTTCTACCCTCTTTCAGTCAAAGGGAATTACTTTTCTAATGAGGACTTCCTTATCACATTCAGCAAAAGGCCCAATCATTATGTGGTTTCTACCCATACATTTCCCCTACCAAATTTCCATTTCCTCCCCAGAATCAGTCTGTGAGTGTAGACACACTTAGTCCACTTCATCTCGCAAGTGGCAGAACTGATGTGCTCATGCGGTACTAATGCAGCAGGGACACGGATTTACTGAGCCTGGTTAGGTCACACATGCACTAATGCACCCTGAATACAACAGACTTACTGCATATGCTATGCAGATCATTTGAACAAACTTCTGAGCCCGAAGTCCCAGACAGAAATTAGGGAGCAATACATATAGACAGACTTCATTTGGAATCATGACAAACTGCTAGGAACCATGTTTAATAACAACATATTCAGGGTGACAGAAGAACTGAGAGTTCCGAAATTATCAAAAAAGGAAGAAAGTGTTCAAAACCAGGAAAGACTATTTCTCTTTTCTGCTCTACTCTTCCATCAAGACTTTTAAATATGAGCCAGGGAATACAAGAATGAAGGAAAGCACTTGTAATGCTTAAAAGGATATTACAGAGTCAACTTCTTCCATCACTTGTATATTCTACTAAGTCATGTGCATTGAATAATAATTAGACATTCATCCCCTGGAACAGAACTGGAAAACCATGTCTGGCAAAACTCAAGCCTGGCTGCACTCCAAAGCATATGGAGAGTAGCAGATCAAAATGCAACATAACTTGCCAGTTTTTGGTAAGTGTACTTTTTATTTAAAACATTTTTATGGTTAAAGGGTATGAAAGTGTTTCTTTGTTTAATAGTACAGAGAGCTTAGTTCTGCAAAATATTCCACATAACCATAGTGCACTAATCTTCTCCAAATTCGAGTTGCTCACTCCATTTGTTTTACATATTAGCAATAGGAAAGAACCGATAAAAAAATTGTAGGCTGATCATGTTGGAAATCCTGGTTTGTTCTCTGTTCAGATTGGTTTATGGATCACAGGATGCATTTCGGGCAGGCTGACATGATGTCTGAGAATATTAGCCCATGCTGTCTTGGATGCCATGTACTGGACACATTCACATTTTTAAGAGCAGACAGCGCATGCTTGAGATAATGCTAGTGTCTTGAACTATTTGTATCCCGAGTAATCAAACTGAGTAAACAGAGTTGGAGGTATCTTTTGAAATAAAATAATGACCATGATGGAAAACAGGATGTTTCCCCTTAAAAGGTTAAGCCCCCCCCCCCCCAAATCTTAGAGGAAAGAGATGATATAGGAAATTTCTGTTATGTAGGGCTTTAAAACTTATTTATTCTTTCGCCCTTCAAAGACAGTCTCTTGCACATCACTGAAGTCCATGGGACATCTCTAAAGATTCTATAAACTTGGTCCAGAATCTCTACAGGCCAGAAAGCTTCCAAGCATGCAGGTGTTCTTTACGTGATTATTGTAATACGCAATCCTGCTGGCTTGCCCTCAGCCTCATGATACAATTGCTAACTACAGCTATCAGAAAGAACCTCAGGACAATGTCTCCCAAATATGGGACACTAGTCTCTCTTTGTTAAATGTAAATCAAATCCCTACAGTGTTAATCACCCAACTGTAAAATTCTATAAATACAATTATTTTTTTGTTTTGGTGGTATTTCATAGTGTTTAAAAGTTTATCATGTTTGAGGGGTTTTTTGTTGTTTTATTTGTTTTACTACTGTTACATGATTTGCAGTCTAAGTAATGAGAAAATGTATTTCATAGTTACTGTTTTGTGACGAAACTTTAACATTGTCTCTGTGGGTCCCTAACCACTAGGTTTTGGGCTGAGGTAAGATATCTAAGAGTTCGCCCTGCTCCTTTTATATGAGCTGATACTTGGCAGCACATCCTTCTTAGCCAGAAAGATCATCAACTGATTACCTATGGATCTAGCATTCTGCATAAAAGCTAAAGAACATGTAAAATAATAATAATAGAACATTTGCCATAGAGTATCAGTTGCAAACCAACTCATAGCATCCTGCTCCTTTTACAGCAGGAAAGCTAGAGTAGGTATTAAGTTCTGTCTCACAGAATCTGATGTTCTATCAACTCACTTCACAACACAGTTTTCAAAAAGTCTGGAACACCAGCCAACAAAATTTGGAAGTCACTCAGCAATACCTTCCATTGTACAACCATCTTCCCTGGTGTGCTACTTGAAATACTGCGTAGCAATACTACACAAATCTTTCCATCTTGCTCATAGCTACATCTCAGTGAGTTAAAGTCTAGCATTTGCATTTACTTAGAAAGCATTGGCTTCTTTGGAGACAAATCTCAATAAAGCACTCAGCAATTAGTATAGTTAAACTGTGACTACATTTGTTATGTACCAAGAGTAACATGCAATGACAAGAAAAGCCAATATATTGATAGCTTTCTGCCATTCTATGGATGCATCACATATGAACATACATTCACTGTCTAACACAGAAAAATATGTTAATGTTCACAAAGCCTAAAACAAATCTGTAGAATATTCAAATGCAGCTTCCAGTATAAGAAAGCATAGTCAGAAATAGTTTTTTAATCTGCTATAGAAACTAATATTTAATTTATTTGGCTTTTCTAATAAATGATCTTACTGTCTTCCTGTTTCTCAGCAGATTTTAAAATAACATATTTTGCTTGAAAGGCCTTAAAGTAAATGTTGAGAAGAAGAATGGAGAAAAATGTTACCAGACATGACCATATAATGATCAGAGAGAAACTTATCATCAAGGTAAAGGAGGCAAACAATTTGGAGAATCCTAATTTGAAAGGTAGCATATAGATTATGAATTAATTTTTATTTCTATCGGAGGCTTTCTCCTATGGGAATCCAAATGCTGTACAAGTGTCTACTTCGGTAAATAGATCGAGAGCAATCTTTTCTGGTCTAAAAATCCAGTGATACTGACCCAGATTTGCAGATATATACCACAGAACAAATACTAAAGAGGGTAAGATTATGCCCACATCTGTACACTTCTCCTTAGATGTTACATCCCATTTCGGGTACCTCCAAAAAAAGAATAAGATTTCAAAAGTTCCAGACAAGGAGGAATTAAAACATTTGAGCCTTTAAAATGCATCATGATGAAGTTTACATTTTTTAATCCAATGATCACAAAGCATTTAATAAAATATCAACAGATGATGAACATAAGTAGCATGTATAAGAAAAGGAGATATATTTATCCCCTCCAACTCAACAAATGCTCATTTTAGTTACAATTTAATTAAAATGTAATGCAACAGATGAGAAGGAATCCCAAAGAATAACCCTTAGCGTACCACAAGGTCATAACTGACTAACATTTCACAGTAGAACTTCCTGCTACATGACAGCCACAGCCCTTTCAACCAAAACATCCTTACACAGATAGCTTAAGTAATACAAACATGTACCTGTATATGTAAATACAAAGGTGTGTCTGTGAACGCATACAGAAATGCATAGAGCAACTAACTACTGGACAGCAAAAGAAAAGTGCTCGACATTAGTTCTTTTAGGACACGTGAAAAAAGGAGTCTGCTCATGCAAGCTCTAGTCCATCCTCTGATGGGATGGATGTCCACAGCACCAGCGATAGGTGTAAAGGAGGGACATGTGGAGAAAAGCATGAGGGTTCCTCCGGGCCCTGGCAATGCCACGGGTGTAGCTGACCAACTGGAAGGGTCTTTGTGAGCCCGAGGGGGCCGAGGGAGCCGGCGGCCAGGCTGCCGCGTAACAGGTCCTGCCGGCGAGCAGCGCGGGCCGCTCGGGGAGGGCGCTCCGTGGAGCTCGCTGCACCCCGGAGGCGGCAAGAGAGGCCCGATCCGACTGGCGGGAGGAGGGGCAACAGGCACCGCGGCCCCCGAGGCCGCCCGGCACCTGCTCCCGTGCGCCAAGACCCGCCGCCAAGGGGCCCGCCGGCCGCGGCTAGCGCCTCAGCCCCGGCGCCGCGACCTCCCGTCGGCCGAGCCGCCGAGCAGCAGCGCGGCGCAGCCGAGCCCTGTCCGCCGCCAGCGGGAGGGAACGACGGCCGCACCCGCGCCGGGCCGGGAAAAGCGGCGAGCCCTGCGGGGGGCGCCCGCTCCTGAGGTAACTTTGCGGAGGGGGAGAGCGGGGAGGGAAGGGTGCTGGCACCGGCCTGCCCGGCCCGACTCGCCCGCCGCGGGGGACGGCCCGCTGCCGGCCTACCTGCACGTAGTGGGGTTTCCTGAGCCAGGCCCCCGGGAAGAGCCGCCTCGCCATGGCAATCACACATCCCCGCAGCGGGCGGCGATGGGAGGCGGAGCGGTGAGGAGCGCTTCCCCGCCTGCCGCTGCAGCCGCGCCGCCGGCTCGGCAAGGCACACGCGCCGCGGCGGTGGTGGTGAGGGAAGAGGGAGCGAGCGCGGCGGCCGCCCTCCCTCAGGCACCGGCGGCCGCGCTCCCTCAGGCACCGGCGGCGGCCGAGCGACAGCAGCTGTCAGCGGGCAACAAGGGCGGGCAGCTGCCGCCTCTGCCGACGCAGAAACCCGCCCGTGCCGCCACCCGCTGCTTAAAGGGGAGGACGGCAGCAGCTGTGAGGGAGCGAGGCAGGGCTGCGGGGGAGGGGGCGGGGCGAGGGCGAGGAGAGGCCCCGCCCCGCCGGGCCCGGCGGGGCGGGGCCTCTCCTCGCCCTCGCCCCGCCCCCTCCCCTGGAGCCCCGTCGATCCGGTGGGGCTGGGGCTGGGGCTGTCCCTGTCCCTGTCCCCGTTCCCGTCCCCGCTCCCGGGCCGTGAGGGGCAGGAATGGGGCTCGTCGGGTCGAGAGCCACCCGCGAGTTCCCCTCGGCGCTCATGTCTGGCAGAAAGCACTCGGGCCCTGTCTGGGGACAATTACGAAGAAGTCAGTTAATAAATAATGTGTCTCATTGATTGCGAACAGGCTCCCGTCATTTACTGGACACGGTATTAAAAACAGCTGCGGGCCTGTTATAGTCTAAAAAAACCAGTATTTCCTCCAAAATAAGGAGGGAGCGTTTGCCTGGGCCCTTAATAACACAGATTAGGGACATCAGTCTCATAAAGCAGGGAAAAAAGTATCAATGGCTCCTTCACCAGAGGATCTCTCAACGCTTCACGTGCTGTGAGAAGTCCCAGCCCAACTGAAATTAGTGGGAACACTGTTAACTCGAAGTACAATTGTCCTTTCTTATGTAAAATTTTATTTTTGTTCTGCCTTCTTGTGTTTATGACTTGATTGTGACTTCTTTTAATGCAATGTGTTTAGCAGAGTCAAAGTCAGAAGCTGGGAGTCTCCCATTTGGATGCTTTTTGGCTGTGAGAGTTTGGGCAAAAAGACTGTGCCACGGTGTGGGGATAAAAATAATGAGGAGACGAACGTAGCATGTTATGGCTTTTGGTGTTCAGCATGCTTACCAAAGAAGGCTTCTTCGATGAAAAGACAGGTCACAAAAATACTACTGTAAGAATAAGTTATGGGTTTTTGGCAGGGCTTAGTCTTCAGGAAAGATGTGTATCTGGAAACCAAATGTTAGGAGCTCACAAAGTATTAAAACTCTGCAGAATTTAGAGAGACTTGTGCTTTAAGATTCAAGAACAGTCTGTGACCACTTTTTGAATAACAATCACTGCCAGAGTCACTCTGAAGTATAAATCTGAAAATTAATTAGTAAGATTTGGCACTTCTGTAAAAGCAATCCTGGCTTTAATAACAGCCAGCGACTCTCACAGTAAGGGTGTTTTCTTCTCTTCCTATTCAGGCAGGCCCAGATGGCCGTGCTTTCTGCATCACCTCCCTCTACAGTTCAGTGGTTTGCACAAGTTTAGCTAGATTACGGGCATGCAATGGAAAGGCAACACAAGAGGAGACCACAGAGCAAATATTTAAATGTTTTGCTGAATAATCTCAAGCCATTACTTCATCCAGTGCTCTATGCCAACCCTTGGAATGACAGGCTGGGAGTAATCATGAAATGTGGGTCTCCCATATGGCAGGCAAGGATCTAAATGTTTCATTCCTGTTATGTCTGGATCCAAATAGTTCCTGGCATATGTTCATTAGGGGATATATTTTTCACTTAGTACATGAGATCTTAGTTATCTGTGAGAGCAGGTGCTTTATTCCAGCACTGAAGTGTTAGTTCTTCTTCAAGTACTCTTTGTGCCCAGGCTTTGCTAAATGCTAAAAAGTACAGCCATTTCAGCCTTTTTCAGCTACCTGTTAAACACAGAATTCCCAGTTAAGCCTCAGAAGAGGCAACTCCCATGAAAAGCTAGGCCACGTAAGCCAGAACAGTAACAGAAAAGGTGTAACATGCACCGACTTGGCATTCAGTGGGTGTGCAAAACCAAAGGAATATTCTAAAGACCCGGGGGGGCAGATGCAGAAAAGCAACTGAGATAGGACATAAATCATACTCGTGTTATTTACGGTACAGCATTTCCATTCGCACGTGCCTTTCCATTCTGCAGTTCACACATTATCCATTTCTGTATGCCAATACAGAACTTTGGTATAACTTAATGCCCAAGCAGTAAAAGTTATGCTGATTTATTGCTACCTGTTAATATTTAAGTTTCCTATGCAGCTATATCAACACTGAGTGTTGTTATTGTAGTGATGCAGGGTTTGTGTGTGGGATAGAAATCAACTGCTGATTATACAAATGCAGTGTTTGTCACTCACGGGGTGAAAAGGCAAATGTGGTTTTATAATACCTTCTTACCTTCACCTTCAGTTCTATGACAACTTGGAGCTTATTACATACTAAGAATAATAGAAATATTCAGAAAAACCTAAAAGTGGTTACATGTGCTGAAGCGTGCAGGAATTCTGGACATACAATGAAGGAAAATATGAGACTAATGAGGAGAATGGAAAACTACAGAGAAGAATCTGAATTCTTCAAGATACTTAGTATAATGTGCACCTTTATAAATATAATAAAGAATTTTATCCAATTTCTTTTGAAGGAAAGTCTGTGTTACTTGAGCAAGTAATACAGGTTTTAACATTAAACAAAAGCTAAACATTAACTTATTGCAATGGTGCTGGACTTGCTTCTTACACTGTTATTTGAAGCAGCTGCACCCACACAGTGATTTAACTCAAATGCTATCATAAGAGACTCCATGGGAAATCCTCAGGCTTCACACACTGTCCTCACCATCATATTATACGCAGGGAGCCTCTGGCTAATGTTAATAATCACAAGACTTCTAATGTTAATAATCACAAGACTTCTCTTTTTCATAGCAGCTTTACAAATTCTCAGTCTGCCTAGCATGGCTTCCTGGATTAGTGCTCTTATGGTTTGGATATGCCTAAGAAATATTCTGTGATCCCGAGCAGTACCACAGTTTTAAAGTATTACCACAGCAGTAGGAATGGAATGCCTTAGTATTTGCCAGTTACCTTGGTTTGTAATTACTTTTAATAAATGTATTTACACAATACACAACATGACAATGATTTAAAATAAAACCACCTGCATTTCCTAAAATAAAGTCTACAAAAATTTAGAGGTTTCTCTCTCTTCATATTACCCAGCTATCAAGGTGCTTGCTCAGAGATCTGTCTGGGAGTCTGGTTTTATACAGACCCTACTTTCTTAGGCTTGTCTTTGTGGAAGAGAATGAAGATCTGGGGACACATCCAACCTTTAGACCTAAAGTTTCCCTCATGTTCCCTTCAGAGTGAGATTCTGTTTCCTTCCCCTCCTGCAAATTTTTGTGAACTCTGATTTAATCAGTGTGTTAACTTTAATTTTATCTTAATAGATTATTTCCTATCACATTCAAATTCTTAAAAATGCTAATGCTTCTAGTCCATGAATAGGTGGAGCCAACTCTTACCCAGAAAGGAGACAAAGCCTGTTAAGGATTCCCTTGTGGCTTAACTTGTTATAAACAAATCATTAATCTATTTGAGGAAACAGACTCTTCCAGCCAGCAGGTTTCGTTTCTAAGGCTGTATTTATATGGTCACTTTAATCTCGCATAAATCCACCCTGCTGCAGAAGCAGATGGCGTCACCTTCTTCTCTTGCTCCTGCAGTTGGTGCCTACCTTCTCCCTTGGGTTGGCACAACCATATCTGTTTTTGTATAAAGAACTAGATCAACGATCTGAACTAAAAACTAATCTTAATTCTTTTTTCCTCTGAGTTAGGTTAGAGGCAGTCCAATTCCTTTCATCAGTAGCTTGGATTTACGCCTGAATAAAGTGGCTCTTTGTAACCACTGAAACTTTTATCTTATTTAAACATATCTATATAAAAAATCATGCTTTAATACAGTCAGATAAATGACATAAGTGTATGTGACTCATTTCTAGCTCTTGACTGAGCTTAGGTCCAACTATTATTAAACATTCAGAGATGCTGATTAATTTGGGGTACAAGTCTTTGCTTTGAGAGACACAATGTCTACTGGTTTTTCTGGTTTAAAATTCAAAATGTACTAGAAAATATTACAGTTAATAGGTCTTAATAACACAACATGTTTAGAGTAAATAGGTCTTCATAAATTCAGAATAGAAAGCTTTATGTATTACAGTCCTTTATATGTTAGAGGACTGAGGAAACTCAAAAAATACCCTGCTCAAATGAAAAGATTTCAAGGTAGTCATTACCTCATTAATGGTCAATTGTAAGCAAATGCTAAACAACAGTTCGCATTTCTGTTCTCATTGTTTCAAAGTCTACAAAGACAACACAGTTCAGATTCAATCAACCAATAAAATTAAGTTTCCTTTGTACGTACTTGTCCTTTCAAGTCTATTTCCTCTATTAATTGCTGGAGTTATGAGGTTAAAGAATTTTACTCAAGATTAATTGAGGTTATATGTTAAAATGCATGGCCAGAGTACACTTGCTAGCATTAATCTATTTCTGGTTTGCAAATAATTTTATCACTTTCAGATGACTTATTTTTGCCTAATGATTTTTAAAATGTACCCAGCTTTCAACATGGTTCTTTTGCTTAATTATCCAGCTGTTTCCTTCTTTGAATTAGTGGCAAAATAAAGTTCTAATCTACTATGAACTTCTGTTCACACTACTTGAAGTAAAATAATTGTTTGTTCTGTTTATCTTATGCTCATGGTAGTCATCTGTTAAAAAACCCAAACATTTTTATAATAGAAGTGTTAGAGTCTTAATTCCTATTTATGGACTTTCCCATAAAGATAAATAGTCTAGCTAGCATTTTCTTAATGCCCTACTGTCATTTCCCAATACTTCTTACCCTGAATTAGCACTTCCACCTTCCTCCTTACTTTATAAGGTAGCTCAGAGAGCTAGGAAACACCCAAGTTCTAGCCCACACTCTTTCAAAAATCCTACTTAGGTTCTAAATACTGAATTCCAGTACTGAAGCTAGTAGATGCTGCCATGAGAAGCTCAATGATGAGAAAGAGACGTCAGCAGAATTCAATTAAGAAAGAAGATGTTCATTTTTAACTCCTAAGGAAATTTAGTATTGCAACAAATTACCTAGCAGGGTAGTACATTTTTTAACACGTGGTGTACTTAATTAAGAGCTCTGACTTAAGCGCAATGAGGAAAACAGCTGCAATGGTTTAATGCATTGCTACCCCCAGCTGCCTGCCATCCCCTCTGCCGGAGGACATTTCCACAACAGAACCGTTTCAGTTCACAGTCTAGCATATTTGCTTTAATTGCCTGTGAACGTCAGTTCACACTAAAATGCTAGACTGTTCACTAGCTGTGAACCTCAGCTAGTGAGGTACAGATATGCCCTGCCTTCTGCCAGCTGTGGTACGGAGGAGAAAAATGGGCAGAAGAGCAACTACAGATAACAGAGCTGCTATGTGAAGCCCTTTCCTCTCTTGTCCTCTACTACTTACACCTACTCCCATGCTGTTCTCTCTCTTCTGCCATGCAACTGTTTGTGTAGCTGAATGGTGAACTGTTTGCTGAACTCAAATTAAAAATAACCCAGGAAAAAGCCACATCAGTTCTCTGGTTTGATTCTGCATGCCACTCAAAAGACTGTCATATTCAGAAAGGCAGGAATAGCTTGGCATTTGGAAGAAGCAGCAGAAGTAGGAACTACTTAAAATGGGGTAAGAAGACAAGCTCTTCAGGTCTGCCCTAAAACTGATGTCTCCTTAAAATATATACTCCAGCCCCGTGATTGTTGGGCAGAGTGAATAAATCATTGTGTTATGTAGGAATTTGAACTGAACTAATCATTCCTTCAGGCCTTAAATCAGACATAAGCAAATCTGCTTCAGTTCACAGGCTTTAATGAAGCTGAGAATCTGGCCCTGTATGCAAGAATTAATACAATGTACCAACATGCCTTATCAAACAGTCTTTGTGATATTGGCAAAAATTACTCAAAACATAACACTTTGTCTTACTTGTTTTGCTACATTCAAAACCTCTATACGTGAAATGCAGAAATTTTGTATTGAATTGTTAAAGGATTCTGACAGCACCCTGGAAAAGCAGTAACAATTAGCAGAAATCTTTAGGAAATAAATATTTCCTTTTAGGAAACCTGTAATTGTAAGGATTATAAATTTGTTAGGTCTAAATCCTTTTTTTTCTTTTTGGTATTATCTTATTAAAGTTGGTAATTCTGAGGTAATTTGTAAAACATGAACTTTCTTAAAAAGCTTATCACCCTTTATGAAGGAAGCAGCAATGTACTGCTTTTTCCAAGAATTCCAAGCTGTTCACTAACTATATGTACAGTTGATCTACTTAAGTATTCACCATTGTTTTTTCTAGATAAAACAGTTTTTACTTCCCTTTAAATAAACAACAAAGCAAACAGCCAGACAGTCAAGTATATTCCTGGCACAGAGCAGATGCCTTTTTCGATCCCTAGAGTAGGCAGGCTATTGATTGTATATTAATTAATTCCTGTAGCCTACTTTATAGAAAGTACTGTGGAATTGTTGATAGAAAATATCCCAGTAGGCATAAGGTATTAATTAAATTATTTTAAATTTGTCAACATCTAAATTTCTACAGTACTTAGCAGCAATTCCCACTATAAACAAAATTAGTTGTATAATGTAAAACTTTATTTTTTATAATTTTATAAATTCTAAGTATAAAGTTTTATACTTAGAATGATTTTTTTTAGAAGAAAAAATGCTGTTGTAAGCAAAGTATGGAACTGCATTCACACACAAATTTTCTTAAATCATTAAAAATACCCAAGCAGAATAAATTCAGTAGTCTAAAATATATTATTTGAGTCCTTATCTATGTAATAGTACACATTTCTGAACAACAGATGTTTTTGATCCATCTATACAAAATAATAAATGAATGACAACACAACAACTACTGGGTTACAGCATTTACAGCATTTCTAAAGGTGTTTTTTTCCCCTAATTGAATGACAAAAGGCAATTAGGAGCAGTAACAGTTTAAAACTCTTTAAGTAAATGACCAAGCTTATGCTAATACAGTATACAGTATTATTTTTACCTATATGCTTCACCTAACTTCAGGAGATAAGTTTCACTGGAGTCATAGATTGACTACATCATATCAATATACTATAAACGTAACTTGTCAAATTAGGTTTATGCCTGGCTCCTGCAAAACTCGGCAAGCCTAGCTCTGCACAGTGCTGCAGCTCTCACTGACCAGTTCTGCCACATGCTTTTTCAGCAACACTGAAGTTCACAACAGAAGTTATTTTTCCCCTGCCCCCTCCCAGCTCATTTTATTTCTGCGTCACAGTCATCCCTGCTCCCCCCTCCCCCCCCAATCTGGACAAAACTGTTTCAAGACAGTTTTATAACCTAGACCATCAATATTATTCAATTATTTTTAATTAGAGGTTATTTTTAACCCAGATTGTTTCTGTGATGAAATTCACAGCACAGCTGAACAAACAGTTTTTGCCTGCACTAAGGGTGCGTGGAGGGCGCCTGAGAAGGAGGTTGTGGTGGGAACTTCTTAAACCAGCCTGACTGCTAAAGAAAATGTATCGTGGAACAGCAACTAAAGTAATTTTGTTATTTGACGATACGGTATCTGTAAGAACATAGGACTCAAAGATGTATTTTAAGATTGCTCTGTATGAATCTACATCAGAAATCATGCCATTTGGTTCTTTGTCTTTCATTTAAAAGAGACCAAGGCTGCATTTTATACATAATTAAGTCTATTAAAAATAGCTATACTTTGTCTAAATGTATAACAAATAAAGTATTGCAGTTAATTAAAGCATTTATTAGCTCAGAAGAAACACATTGAAAATGTACCTTTTGTGATAAACTGAATATATTCAGTGCTATTATGGTGAACAGTGCAACTGTTGTGCATGCCCTGAGTTCTCACTGTATGCAGGCTCAGAGCCCTCTTTCCAAACAGAGCATTCAAATAACAACACTATCACACCCGGGCAGAAGTTGTAGCAGATAAAGCATTTTCTTTTGACCGAGCAGGCAATCAGACCCTTTCTAGATCTTTTGTATTACAAAGTCACTGCACAAAAGGAGATTTAGTCCACAAACCCGCATTTCCAACCCACAAAACCAATTTGGGCTTGGGATTTGGGAGTATACCTGCAAAAATATTAGTAGTGAGTGAGGTAAACTGAACAGTTCTTTGAAGATATAGAGAGCCTTTGTTAGACTTTTACACCTCTAATAAGGGTTAACAGGTAGCTGGCCCAATGCAGTCATTGTGTTTGACACAGGTGGTGCCATTTCTTTCAACATATTTCAGACTACAGATACTTATTTTCTATTTTGTCTAGATATGTACTAAATAACTTGTTATAGTTTAGGTCAACTTTGATGTGAGATTTGCAGAGTTTTCAATCAACTTATTTTGTGACTGCCTCTCTACACACAAACAAACAGAGTTATTGTGTGCTGACATCCAAGCTGACCTCCTTTCACCTATGTTTTATCCCAGCTTCCTGTTCACATCCTGCAACTGTCTTGTTTGAACCTGGACTCATTTACACAACCGAGAATATAGGTTTATGTCCAGTTTTACTTCAAGTCAAACTCTAACCACAACTATTATTTCCCATGTGTCAGAAATTGAGGGTTACATTTTTTTTTAAATTTAAAACCAGAACAAAGTGGAAACGACACAACTTTTCCATCTCTTTTTTTCCCATCCTTCTTCCCAGCCATCATGTATGATTCAAAGTGGATTCTAAACAGAAGAAAATTACATATTCAACCAGTGATTAATTCATACTAAATTTGCTGCTTCTGTTTAAAAATGTTTTTAAATAAGACCTGGATTTACAGGTCTAGCAAGTAAGGATGCCCTTTTCACCACAGACTATCCACTGGTAATTAAATCACACCGGTAATCTGATACAGCATTATATCTTTACTAGTATGATAGCACTGTCACAGACATTTTACATCCTAGAACCTGCAGTAAATTAAAAAGTTCTTGGAGGCCATCACTACTTGACCTCTTGGTCTGTTTGTTTCCGGGCAGGGCAAAAGAAAATCAGTTCTACTTTTAGCAACCACCTGCATGCTAGCACAGTGTCTTGTTAATGCTTGCCTCCATTTCCTCCAGTCCTTGGCAAGTATGGCTCTAGAATCCTTCCCACCTGAGAAATCTGAGATAGTTGGTAAAGGTCCTGGGAGAGACAAACTGACAATAGACACTTGTAATTTGAAGGAGAATTCAACTATAGCAAACTGACCTCTGAATTAGATAATCCTCACACACACTTGGTATGCTTTCCCTTTTGTGCATTGTCTTCCTAAGTTTAATTTGTCTTGGCTTTTTAGGCTGTTTTCATGTAGGCAAGCCCTTTGAATGTAGCCCTTCTTATCCTGAAGTTGTCTTCACATCTGCTGATGGTGGGTCTGGATATTCCCCTTTGCATTCCTCATGGGCAGGAGGCAAGTCCTCATGGGCAGGAGGACTTTGATTTGTTGTAATGGAGCACAGCAGAGCCATCAAGACCCCTGTACGGCCACCACTGCTGCCCAGGTTGGGAAGGCATATGGTCCTCAATTCCAGTTGGGCTGAGGCCATTGCACGATGCTTTTCAGTATCAGTGAATTCACAGGGCCAGCATGTCTACCTAGCAGTCCTCCTTGGCACACTTCTGCTTTCCTGACTCAAGAAGCAGCTCACTTGTCCCCTAATCAGAAATATTTCAGTTGTCACTTCACGAGCTGCCCATGATTATGGAACATACATTTGACCATCTGAAAGAGAGATGGCAGTCCATGGGGTCAAACTGAAGGTCAGCTTATGTTTCCCCGCTGGCTTGTTGTAGATGTTTCATTCTATAACTGGAACAGAGGAAGAAATTAGCCTTTTTCTCTTTGCATTTCCATTTTCTAAAATGAATATTTTTATCGCCTCTTCTTGGTTCTGTGCTCCCTCCTCAATGTATACATACTGTCAGCTCCTAGACTCATGAAGTTACTGCTAGCTGATCTGGGTGAAAACGAACCCATTTTTACACTGACATATGTGTGTTATGTATACATAGATGCATAAAAGTAATGTTTTTCAGCTGGAGCAGTTCACTGACCTGCCACACCTGTGTGGCTCTTGGCATAGGGGACAGCCACCACGGCAGACGACGTCAGCAGCCCCCTGAGCAGGAGTGAGTGCAACCTTAGATGGCAGCAGCTGCCAGACAAGTTTGGCTGGGTCAGGAAACTGTACCCTCAGCTACAACTGCACAGAAGAGCTGGACTCGCAGCCCCACGCCTCCCCTGCCTCTGTGAGGAGTAGGCTCAGGGGACTGAACCAGCAGAAAACCATTTACCACTGTTGTGGGGTTAGTTTATACTAGTTAGGGCTATGAAGCAGGTCACTGTCACATCAGAGTAGCACCCAAGTGGGCTCAAGGGGAGCCCTGGCAGCATGCCGGGAGGGAAGCTGGGGGACTGCCAGCCCTTAGCTCACATTAGCTGCTTTGCAAAATTCACACTTCCACCTGGCTGCAAAAGCTAGGGCAGGGGACCGCTCGTCTGGCTGTGCGCATGTGCCACGTTCCCCCACTTCTCCCAAACCCATCTTGAAGTTTAGCTATCTGGTAACTACACCCATGCTACGACAACTTCAGATTGTACTATTTTAACTACATTAATCTAGGAGAAATATAGCTCTTCTGTGTTGGTGAGACCTTTTTTTTCTACTTTTTTATTGATACATTATAAGAATTTCACTAGCTTACTGAGGCACAATCTGGTTTACAGTGTGCTTTTGCAGTCTGATGATGTTGCAAGTGAACATACTGTTGCTTTGGTATTACATTGATATTTAACTAATGTTTTTAACTCATCACAAAAGCACATAGCACGAAAAAAAAAAGAAAAAAATATCGTCTGTCCTGGTAGCCCCAGATTTTAGGGATAGAGTCAGGACTGTATAGATGGGGATGTCAGTGCCAGTGTGAAGGATGTCAAAATAGAGAATGAATGACTGATGTAATAAGAATTTATTTTGATACTGTTTCTGTATCTTTTTTTTAGCTGAATGCAGATAAGCAACACTGTGTTAGAACAGAATCTGGGCTTTCAGGCTGAGATAACATGGCATCAATGTGGAAAGATCAAAATATATGTTGGACAACAGCTATTACATTTGGATTAGCCAAAACAATGATACTTAGATTGCACCTTTTACTTAAGTATATCGAAGTTAACAAATGTAACAGCATCACTATTTTATAACCAGTGGAAAAATGAAGTATGGAATTGATGACTTGGGTAGTGTGTTGGCCTGGGACCACTTACATTCTTTCTGTGCAGCCCTCTTGGACTGGCAGCAGCTACAGAAAGGGCCACTGCCTTATCTTCAGCCCCTGCAGCTGAATTTACCAGACTGCAAACAGCTGTAAGTGTTAGCAGGATCCTGTCATGCTGCACTGTTCAAAAGTATTTTGTCTCCATCTTCATCAGATAAAGACATGTTATTAGGAAAAAAAAAAAAAAGAAAATAAGAGAAGTGAGGGACTTTCCATCTGAGTGGGACTTGGCAGGTCTGCTGAAAGCTTGTGAGAAGGCCCATACTGCATTCCAGGTGGTGGGAGAGCAGAAGGAATGCTGTACTAATTCTCCCTCTGGCCAGACTGATGTCCAGAACAGATTTTTCACTGCAGATGAAACAGCAATATTCTGCCATGTAACTGTGTCCTGAGGGGCCATTAAACATTTTTTTTACTTCAGTTTAGAGTTAAGAGGTAAGTCTGGTCCGTACTGTTACAAAATTTAACCACACAAGAGCTGAAAATTCTGCTCTAGCAGACATTTTTACAGTACACAAAGGAGCATAGATGCTGACGGACAAAACCTTGCCATAAAACTGTATGATGCCACAGTCTTCAAGAAGTTATGATTCAACCCATCATGATGTAAAATATTTGAGACTGCAATTAGTTTTGCAAATCTGCAGAACAGAGCTAAAGTGAATGAATAAAATGCTTGCTTAGGCTTTAACTCTGAAATGCTGACTATGCATTTTAACTTTAGCCACTACAGCTTCAGTAACTGCTTTCAGATCTATGCTTAGAGAGTAGGGGAAGGAATGCATCACACCAGTGCCTGACGGACTTCTCAGGGAGTTTGGGAACTGGAACCTTTTTCTCATCCAGGCAATTAATCAAAATTTCAAGTCTTGGCAGCTGTTTGTTTTCTGAAAGAAGATGATTATATGACCACGGCAGTAGAATGACAGTGCAGAGAGAGTAGTAAACCTGTCTTAAATTTCAACTCTGAATAATGAGGTCATATTTTTATGCACTGGTCTCACAAGAAAAAGATAGGAAGAAAGATTACTCAGGACTATGCTTGCATACCTTCGCAAAATTCCCGCTAGCTAGAATAGTAATAAGCTGCAGTTCTCTCACAGCTATTTTCTGGAGCTAAAATAATGCTACATATGCTCATAAGTCTTCAATACAGAAAAGACAGTATTACCAGTAAGAACACAGTAATTCATACATAAGCACCTTCAGCAAGGCCAAACCTAGTCAAGCACTTATTTTTTCTGCTTTGGACCTCACTCATTGTCTTTAGGTACAAAAAAAGCATTTAATATAACTAAGATAGATGCCAGACACATACTCTCTCACAATGAAAGCCTTTCCCACTCTTCAGCGAGCATACTCAAAGATGTTGTAAATAATGTAGAAACACTATGTCTCAAGCTCTTACTCTTTCAGTCCTTGAATATCTCAGTCTGTTACAAGTTTTATTTTTTCCACTGTTATACATATGTGAACTGAGGCATTGCTTCTTATTCAGCCACTTCCAGCAACCAGAGAGATTTCAGCCATGGCGGGGTATGAACTGCAAAGCAGGAGTAACTAAGGTCTTATATTAGAATTATGTGAACATTTAATAGATTGTAAGTGCTTTGAATTGTGAACTATGCAGCACCTGAAGAACTATCTATCCACCTACCAAAGACCACTCAGACATACAAAATCGTGACTTATGTTTTAAAAGTAATTTCAGAAAGGTTACACATCTGGAATAATATTTTAAGTGAATCAAGGACTTTTAAAGTGAAAAGGACTTTTTAAGTTGCAGCTTGTTTGACATTTTTTCAAGCATCTGAAGTGTCTGTTACTAGATGCAGAGCAAACAACTATAGTTTGTATTTTTTTTAAGAGTCTTCAGTCCTTTGAGTAATAGTACCAGGGAAGGATTTAAGGAACAGAGTTAGATGGCTAAATGTTACTTTTTAGAAGGTAAACAACCTTCTAATGGTTTTCAAGTTTAAACGTGGCTTAGTTCAAAGGCTAATAAAGATTGTGATACCAACGGATCATATACTAACCCACACAGTAATTGCTGTTTAATGCACATTGCAGAAGCACTTTAGAGATTTACAGTCAAAAATAGGACTGCAATACTCTCATAATATACTATCTTCAAAAGCTACAAGCAGTAGATTGTTAAATATTAAGGAGATAAGAACGAAGAAATAAATGCTTAGGACTAGCGGGGCAAATATGTTGGTTTTCTATACATGGAATTTAACAGAAAAAATAGTATTTGACTGGCTAAATTGGGTCAACAATGACCATGATAGTGAACACATTTAAAAAGATATTTACAGTTTAAGTTTTATCAAGCAAGATCCCCACAATTCACAAGAAAAGGATGGAGTACAGGACAAGTTCTTTCAGGATTTCCTGATCTCTGAGAAGATATACCTCTATGAAAAAGATGGGCATGGTAAAATGCTTGTACTAGAGAAAAAGTGTTTCTGTGTGAAGACCAATATCAGGGTACCTCACGGCCAGTAATATTAATTTATTTTCCTTTGTATCATTGGTATATGAGGATGAAAGGTTATTCATATTCTTGTCTATCTAGAAAAATATTTGATGATGTCTATTTTTAAATATTTTCAGTGCTATTTTTATTTCTTTAGTGTAAAGATAGGATAATTACTGTAATTTTATAACAATTTTTAGCTAGTTGTAAGACAATTAATACAAAATTCTTCATATCTTATAACATCACTTACCTATTTTTTTAAATTTTGAAATTTAAGATTCTTTTCTGAGTTGAGCCATGATAAATGCAGCATACGTGCATTGTCTCACTAATTATTATGTTTATGTAAAAATAGATGTACTGTATTTATCTTGATTTAAGATAGGAAGATCCCAGGTGAGCTTCCTTGCTGTTCCCATGCTTAAACAATGCAGAGAAAATGGCCTGGCGTCTAATTTTCCCTCCGTACTGAATTGTGGTCATGACAACCATCTGTACAAGGATAAGCTTTACAGTATTGTCTTGTTCAAGGGGATCATTTTGACATTATGTTGTGTGATACAATAAGGTAATGGAAAATAATACTGTGCAGCAGTTGGTGCTCTCATCTACACATACTGCTGACTTACAGTTTTGGGTTTTGTGTGTTTTGGTTTGCTTGTTTAATATTTATGCGGCCATTGTAGCAAGGAAAGTATATAACATAACACCAACCTTTAAAAAATACGTTAACATTTGAGAGAAGGGCTATTGGTTAAGGGAAACGCCACTGTTTCTGACTCTTCACATTTGTCCATCTCTATTGGGTACTAAGGAATTTACATTTTGAATATGAAATTTAATTTTCCTCTGCTGTGCCAGCAAGGCAAGATACAATTTAAAAAAGCCAAGACTTTGCTTTTGCATGTCTTTATGGCAAGAGCTTGCCTAACAGTATATGAACAAAAATAAACAGAGGTAAAGACAGTGCCAGCTTGTTACTCTTTAGCTTCTTTCTGAAATAGAGCTATTTATGAGACGGAATAAAGCTGAACATATCTATTATTAAGCAGAATCTGATAGATAATCAAAGACTATTTTTTTCCTGAAATTTCTGCACAAGAAAGCCCTTACTGACATTGAAGGGGAAATGTAATTTAATTTGGCTTTGGTCACTCTGTGCCTCAAAGTACATACATAGTATGTCTGGAATTGAAAACACAACAGGAGACATTGCTTAAACTGTATGTTCAAATACTTTTGAGGTGTTAGTGGAAAACAAAAAAGAAAGTAAGGCAGGAAAGTTCATTCTAAAATCGTGACATACAGTCTGGCCATATGTTAACAGAAGAAATCACTGGTTGTTTTACTACTAGCACTGAATAGAAAGCAGACAAAGATTCTAGCTTGCTCCAAATCGGATTAATCATCCATGTCTCATAGTATAGTAATGGGAATTGTGGAAAGAGTGTTTAAACTAGGTTTTTTACTATCGCTGTTGATTTCACTGCCCCACATATGCCAGTGATAACAAGGATCCTCCTTCTGCTGCAAATACAGGTTTGCTGATTTGAGCATTTTAACTTGAAAGCCATTTCAAATGGATTATTAAAGGATAATTTGCACATTCCCAGTAAGATCCCCAACCCTCAAATAATCAGGTCAGGCTGGGGAAAGGAACAATGCAAGTGACTCTTCCAGTGCAAATTTCTCCTCTTAGAGTACAAGTTGTTGAACTTGTCACCTGTGTCTATGTATACCTCAGCCATTTGATTTACTTGGTCTAGCAGATGGATTGGATGGGTAGGAGTCACACGGTCACTGCTCTAGAAAGGGGTTTCCTGTTGGATGGAGATTCAGTGACCTGCTAAATTGATTTAAAAAGGATGTTACAGCATGTGTTACTAAATTAAGGTGGTGGGGGGCAAGGTGTGTATGTGGGAGATATATGGCTTGGAATTTTTCTAGCTATCAGTAAAGGATATAGAGTTTAAGACGGTTTTATTTGGTGTTTGGCTACAAGCTCATATTGTCCTTCTCGGATATTATGGGAGAAAGATATGTGGAATCTAGGTTGTGGGAAAATACTGATATGGTCTGCTGTTTGTAGTAATAAAGCTAATGGTAACAAGCTTTGGGAGGTACATTCTGGCCTACCTAATGCAATCCCTGAAATACCAAACTAATCAGTTTATCAAACCCTAATTATTCTTCTATAATGTAGGGATTCCTAGTTTCTTTTCGTGCTGCCCTCAGATAACGCTATTCCAGCAGCAACTGTTAGCTTTGTGACAAGTGGTGCTTTGTGGATAGGATGGGGCCACACAGCTCTGCAACTCTGCGGTGTAGGGTTATGCAAACTGCTTTTGGGAGCAATATTCTAAGGACAAGGAGTGTAGAGCTAGCATGTGTCTTGTTGGTCAGGAGCTTTTGTGTTGGGTTTGTGGGATTTTTGGTGCTGGTGGTTAAACAAACAATTTCCATTATAGGGGAGTGATTCTACATTGAGAAGTTTTGATTCAAGCCATTTCAAAGATACAGCACGACAAGGCTGGTTAAGACCCTCCATGTATGACACTAAAAAAAGTTGTGAGGGAGCCAATTATTGATGTTTAATCATGCTTATTCTGTTGCTGACTAGAAAGGTTGCTTTTTAACTTAGCTAAACACTGGTTCTCACACCACTGTTGTGATTTAAAAATAAAAACTTGTGTGCAGGTGTATCTCAGACCGAATGCGATTTTTTTTCTCCTGCTGGTGACCCTTTGCCTTTGGCACTAGTGGTACCTGACTGCCGTTCGCAGTACGTGAAAATCTGTGAAGAGCAGTCAGGGGCCTTTGTGTTGTGCAAGTCTGTTTTTAGCAGCAGACCATCACGATTACTTAATGGTGTCTAGTTAGCACATCCAGGGAAGAACTATCCCCTAAAACTTGTATTTAAAGCAACTGTGAACAAGAGATTTCAATCATAAATACTGCTTTATTCCGGTATCACTAGGAGTTGGCCCAACTAAGCTATACTCTGCTGCTCTGCCCAGGCTTCCCTCCCTGTGCCCCTTCCTGGGATGGCAAACTGATCCAGTGTCTTATTATCAGTGGCTTGTCCTGGGAGGGAAGAAGGCTTTGAGAAGTCAGGCAGCATGAGCAGGACAGAACCAGGAATTGGAAATTCACCCTCCAGTCCACCAAATTCAGCCATTCCCCGAGCGTCTGTGTGTACACCAGTTGGTGAGATCTGACCCAGTAAATATTTGCATTTCAGTATTGCACAAAGGCCTGAGCAGCGCTGAGTAACTGCCCTTATGGGGTTAGGGCAAGCTTTGTAACGTATGTTACCACTGTCTTGGGCAATTGCTGCATTTAATCATGGGGACTATGGAGACTGGTCCAATACTACAGTCTAAGACTATTCACAAAACCAAGCTGTTCCCAATGACATAAAGTGAAAAGCCTATTTCACCTAGCTAATACAGCTACCGCTAAAAATAGAAACTGAGGCTTAGCTCGTCTCCTAAAATGGCAGTATCCCGACGACTATCACCGCAAAGGAGCACTCTGTCCAGCCCGCTGCCCCGTGCCCTTGGTACCAACGAACTGGCCGCAGCAGCCTCCGGTACCTGGGCCGGACGTGGGCCAGGCCTCACCTCGCCGGCCACCCGGGCACGAAGCCGGGCTCCCCTCCTGCCCGCCCTGGATCATTCCAGAGGCCAAGGCCGAGCCCCACCGATGGGGGGTGCTGCACCGCGGCCCCAAGCCCGGGCGGGGTACCCCCGGGCGGTGGGTACGGCGGGGCGGGCGGCGCTGCCCGGGCCCAGGCCCGGGCCGCGTCCCCGCAGGTGCGGCAGGGAACAATAGACGGCGGCTGGCGGGGCGGCGCGCACCCCTCGGCACTGCCGCAACGAGTCCCGGGCGGCGGGCAGGAATCTCTCCTTCGGCAAGCACGCCTAAAGTAGTCCCTCTTTGTTCACCAGCGGCAAAGGTTCGACTTCACCTGTGTCCTTCCGCCGCGGCGCTCTTCCTCCCCGCCCCCTGGCCCAGGAGCTGCCTGTCGGCGCAGGCGGGGCCCGCTGGGGCGGGGCCGAGGCCCTTTGTGCTCCCAGAATGCACCAGCTTCTCCTCCGCGGGAAACAAAAATGGCGAGGGGCTACGGTGGAGCCGGGCTGTCTGTGAAGCGGGTCTGACCCCTCCCCCGCTGCCTTTCCTCCGCTGCGCCGCGGGGTCCGTGCTCGGGGGGGTCCCGCTGCGCACCGAGGGCCCGGCCGCACCGGGGCGCCGGGGGGAGGCTCCTGAGCTCGCCGATTTCCCTGTATGAGGCGGTTGGCACCACTGGAGAGACCGAATGAGGTGAGGGGTGGGGGGGCGGGCCGCGGCGGCGGCGGGGCGGTAGAGGGACGGAGGGAGGGGCGGCCGGGCCCCGCGCGGGGGGGAGGGGGGGGGACAGCGCGGGGAGGGGGGGCGGGCGCGCCCCGCAGCTCGGGCCGCTGGTGCCGCATCCCACCCCCCCGCCGCGGCCGCGCCGCCCGTCGGGGAGGGGGTGCGAGGGGCCCCGCTCCGGCGCGGGGGGCCCCGGAGGCCTTTGGGGGAGGGGGAGGAAGCTCCCTCCGAGGCGGACGCTGGCAAGCAAGTAAGGGGTCAGTGGTGCTCTTCAGTGACCAAAACAAAGGGAACGGAGGCAGACCATCTAACGGGGTCCGTGGAGGTGCTGCAGCGGTGAGGTTGCGGTTAGGCTTGCGCCAGCTCTATTTTTATCTTCTAGTTTAAGGATATTGCCGAATAGGCTGCATTTGCTCGAGTGCGAAGAGAGCAGCACAAAAGAGGTGGTGGTGTTCGCTGGTAACTTTGTTTTTGGTTTCTTTTTTTGTTTGCAACGCCTCACCTCTTAGTCTCTGTCAAGCTAGACGATTTGAATGTGCTTAGAAGCTTACATTTTCAGTCCTCTAAAATATGGTAACTGTCGCTGGCTGAAAGGATGCGCAATAACACATTTTCTTTTCTTCGGTATTTGAATTATGTGGGAAGAATGGGTTGATACTTTTGTTAGTCAAAGAGAACAATATGGTACTGTGTTGGATGCTCTGGACACTGATATTTGTGTTGAAATACTAGGTGTTAGCATCCACCCATGAAGTATCTGGATGCTATTCAAGGAGAGGGCCTGCATAATTAAATGAAAGGGCCTGTGAGGAAAGCAGTGTAGCATTATGCTTGTTTCTTGAATTTCTGATAGTTAGGCCCTGCTCATGACTTTAAAAGGCCAAACATAGTAATGGATAATAGCATGATTTTCTCCTGACTTAGTGTAAGGGAAAGTGACCAGTGTCCTAAACAGTCAAAAGCATGCGATAATAAGAAAACAGTTTCCCTTGGTTTTTTGGTGGTTTTTTTTGTCTGTAATCAGGTTGGTAAAAGTTAACAAGTTAATGTTTGTCCCTTTTTTGAGAACTCAAATCACAATCAATTTGAAAGCATTTGAGATTAAAAGAAGAAAAAAAATCTCAGTTCCTATAGTATTAGAATACAGGTTAATTGGTTCATAGCTTTTTAGTGGAAAGAGAATAAGGGAAAATAAAGATTGAAAATAGGAAAGAAGGCATCTAATAAAGTAGTGAAGCTGAGAAGGATCTTTGCAAGGAGCTACAAGCTGGTGAAATGTGGGTCTATACTGAGAGTGTAATGTAGTAATGTTTTCCACAGGTAACTCTTGTTTTATCGAATATAGATGTGTGGCTTCTCAAAAGCTTGTCTTTTCTGCTCTGGGAGGAATTTTAAATCAGATGTAGGTTGCTTCTCACAAGTTGGCTTAATATGGCTAGTTACCATGGCTAGTTGTTGAGATATATATTTTTTTAAATAGCTGAAAGACATATGCACTGGTAGTTAGTATCAAGGCTGGCCTTGGATACAGTTATGTTTGTCCTTCCCTGCATTAGGAGATCAGGTGAAGTGTATGAGAAGAGCAGCTGTAACAAATAAGCTGCAGTTCATTTCCTAGTAGAGAGTGGACTTCTGTATTCCCTGGAGATAGATGTGGATGAATATAGTATTAGAGGCACCTAAAATTGCTTTAAAGCATATTTTGTGTTCCTCATGCTAGTTGTGGAGGAGAAAGCTTGCGGAGGGAAGAAACATGTGTGACTAGAAGCTAATATGAATCTTCTCTTAGTTTGTGAACTGACAGTATTTTTTGTGTGATTGACCTCTGAGTTTGCTGCAGAGTTGGTTTCACCTTCTTTACAGGCCTTCCTTGCAGGAAATGGAGGGGAAGTGTGTCTTCGAGTAAAACACACCAGGAGAAGAGTTGTAAAACCACAGGTATTGCTGGAGGGTCCTTGGGCAGGGTGATACCTGTTACTGAAAGCACTGAAACTAGTTGAATTTACACTTTGAATAATCTAGATTTCAAGCTGATGGCCTCTTCCTAGAGGGTAGAATCTCTATGGAGGAGTGAAATCAAGGGGCTTAATCTTCTTTGAGAGGAAGAGAGCTAATGATGAGAGCATTCCTGATGAGTCTGGACATATTTCATTCACTAAATATCTTGGAGGATAACAACACCTTATTTGTGTTTTTAATTTCTTTATTTTTAATTTCTTTCTGTGGAGTGCTTATGAAGGTTGCTGTTCTTGTAGACTCGCCTTAAAGAAGGAAATTAATCTTCATGGGGTTTTGATCACCTCTGAAATCCTTTTTCTCCCTCCCCTCCCCCTAGTGCAAGTCAGCATGTTGTCTGTTATCTCCTTCACTGCTTGGGTGCATGCTCATACTACAGTCCCTTAGGTATGGTGCTGGGCATCCTGTATTTGGATACTGTAGAAACCCAAAAGGCAGTTGCTGTGTTCAAGGAGGTCTAAATATACAATTAAGGGAAGATCTGATCTGAAAAGGTGTGTTGCAACCCGATACCATTGTTCTCTCCCTGATACTACCTTCTGCCACTTCTCTTTGTGTACAAACACAGGATCAGTCCCAAACAAATGGCTATTACAGTACAGGACTGCTCTACCCTATTTCCCTACCTCCTAAATATGTAGGGAAATATGTTATTCTGTAATGATCTTTTAAAGACTAATACTTTCACTTTGCGTATCAAATAGAATTAAAACACTTCTAGTTACTTATAATTTCTTGGGGGAGAATGTGAGCAAATAAAACTGAAATCACAAATGACTGTAGTATTATGGACATGAGAATGCACTTATCCTGGTGGCTACCTCTTTTTAATAGTATGAGTCAGTCTTATTAAGGACTGTCATAATTCACAGGGTCAAAAGATGACTCGGGTTAGAAAGGATCTCAGGAGTTCTCTGGTCCTGCTCAGTGTAGCATCAGCCATGAGGCCAGACCAGGTGGCTTTATCCAGTCAGCCCTTGAAAGCCTCCAGTGATGAAGGCCACGCAACCACCCTGGGGCCCCTGTTCCACTGCTGAACTGTCCTCATGGGGGGGGGGGGGGAACACAATTCCCCCACATACCCATCAGAATCTCCCTTATTTCTACGTGTGTGTTACCTCTTGTCCTCCTGCCATGCACTACTGTGAAGAGACTAATTCCATCTCGTTAATCTTCTCACAGGAGCTGGAAGGCTGCTGTTAGGCCTCCCTGAAGCCTTTTATTCTCCAGGCTGAATGAGCCTGGTTCCCTCAGCCTCCTATCATAGGGCAAGCGCTCCAGTCCCCAACTGTCTTGGTGGCCCTCCACCAAACTCGTCTGGTTTGATGCCTTTCACAGAACATCTAACAAGTTCTGTGTAGAAGGAAATAATCACTTTCCCTCAATCTTCTGGTTCTGTTCCTCTTAGTATAGCCCAGGATACCGCTTGCCTTTGCTCAGAGGACACAGTGTTGGCTCATATTCTACTTTCCGTCTGTCAGACCCCCAGCCAATCTTAGCCTGGAATTCTTCCTTCAGATGCAGGACTTCACTTTTGTCTCTGTTGACTTTCATGAGGTTCCTGTCAGCCACTGCCTTCAGCCTGGCTGAAGTTGAGGTAAGTGACACCCACTCCTTTCCCCTCATCCACAAATCCTGCCATTTTTAACACAGAAGGTGGCCAGGTTGGTCAGGCCATGATTTATCCTTGGTAAATATATGCTGACTGTTGCTAGTCACCACTTTTCCATGTGTCCAAAAATATCTTCCAGGAAGACTTACTCCATGACTTCCCTAGCAACCAAAGTGAGGCTAACCAGCGTGTGGTTCCCTGGGTTGAACTTTTGGCCCATTCTGAAGATAGGTGTAACATTTGCCATTCTCTAATCATTATGAATTACCCCTGTTCTCCACAGCCTATAATGATAAAGAACAGCCCCATGAGAACATCACACAGTTATCTTTGTGCTCTTGAAAGCAGCCTGTCTGGTCCCATGGGCCTCCATGAGTCAAGTTCATGTTTGTTTAAACATGTGCAGCAAGCCAATTCACAGGCCACTCAAGGAAGCAATGCTTAACAAATCCATCATGGATAGAAGTTAAAGTATCATTTAAGGCAAAAAAACTTTGTCCTATCAGTGATTTCAGGGCAACCACTCTATATAAGCTGCTCCTTGTCAGCAAGATGAGAAATTGTAACTTGTTTACTTCTCAGCTCTACCCAGTCAACCATAATACCACCCATCATGATCATATGTGATTTTCATGCAATACATTTCTATCCCAATAGGGTTGTTGTTGTTGGTTTTTTTTTTTAATCCTTTGAAAGAGCCTTACATTTTTGGCTATGATTTTTGCTCTGAATTATTCTGTCTGGTTGGACTCTTTTAAAGAACTCCCTAGTAATCACAGAACATCTTTTCATTAGTGTGTTTTTTAAGTAGCTCTATGCTTTCAAAAGTGTGTCCATCACATTACCTGGCAAAAGTAGTAAGTTCCGCTTCTAAAAAAAAAAAAAGTGGTAATAAGAACTAAGTGAGTCCCTGCAGCCCATTCAGCTGATTAGCAGTTAGGTCTATGAATCTGTTGCAGATAGAAAGAAGTTTAGCCAGAAGATTGAGGGGAAGTGATTATTTCCTTCTACACAGAACTTGCTGGATGGCATCTAGGATACTGTGTTTTGGTACTCCCAGTGCAAGAAAGACATCAAACTAGACTAGTTTGGTGGAGGGCCACCAAGACAGTTGGGGACTGGAGCGCTTGCCCTATGAGAGGGGGCTGAGGGAACCAGGCTCATTCAGCCTGGAGAATAAAAGGCTTCAGGGAGGCCTAACAGCAGCCTTCCAGCTCCTGTGAGAAGATTAACGAGATGGAATTAGTCTCTTCACAGTAGTGCATGGCAGGAGGACAAGAGGTAACACACATGTAGAAATAAGGGAGATTCTGATGGGTATGTGGGGGAATTGTGTGTGTGTGTGTGTGTGTGTCCCATGAGGACAGTTCAGCAGTGGAACAGGGGCCCCAGGGTGGTTGCGTGGCCTTCATCACTGGAGGCTTTCAAGGGCTGACTGGATAAAGCCACCTGGTCTGGCCTCATGGCTGATGCTACACTGAGCAGGACCAGAGAACTCCTGAGATCCTTTCTAACCTGAATTATTCTATTATCCTAAACAACTGTAAAAATTGAAAATAATTTTGAGAATGTATTTCTTACTCCCAACCATTACTCTTTGCTTTTCTAGACTGAGGGATGCCTAGGTTAGAGTCCCTTTATTCTTCTGTACTGTTGATGTGGCTTAGGCTTTTGATTGTACCAGAATACAAAATAGTGCAAAGATAAGGGGCTCAAAGTATATCTTGTTGATGTTCTATGACATGGCACATTGGAAGCTCAATATTCGTTTGGCTACATGAAGTAGCATAAAAGGTTAGACTGTAATCTAGATTTGTACTGGATCCTCTGCTTGAAAGAAATTCATGGCAATTTACTAATATAATAGTCTGTTAATGTATAATTGGAACAGTGACTGTTGCAACAAAGTTGCCATTATGAAAAGCAAAGTGAAACTTCTGGTTTTTTTGAATCAGACTGATCCTAAGTTTGGGCCTGGGTTGGGGCGGAGGAAGTATCCTCTTAAGTCTGTCTGTCTGTCTTGGCCCAGCAGAATCTTTTTATTTGGGGAGGGAGGTATGGTTGACACAGTGAACAGATGATTTTGGCATGAGATCTCATAAATGGTAGAGAAGATGCAAGGAAGATGGGAAAAAACATGTGGCTGGGATCCAGCATTTCTCCAGCTGCTAACAGAGGTACTGGATCCCAGTCACAGGTTAGCAGCTACGTTGGAAACATGGCTTGGGCTTGGTTATGTGGTGCTGGGTAAACCAGCTAAAATTGTGGCTCTTGGAAAAGATTCATTTTGCTTTTCTGCTGCCTTCTGGCTGTGAGTGCTTGCTGCTTACCTGGCTTGTCTAGTCACCAGACCTTTCTGTAGGGCGCTTTAATTTGTTTAAAATACCAGAAAATTAATCCATACTAAGGGAAAGAAAACTGAATAGAAAGCTTATGGAAAGGTCAGCTTGTCATTCCAGAGCTGGTGGGAGAGGAGCAAGCTGCTGTATTGGATAAGCCACGTGTGAAACTGCACTCAGTTTTGTGTGTTCTGAGCCCTTGGATAGACCTCCACCCCCCATTCCCTGTGAGATGTTAACTGTCCTGTTTTAAGGAGAGCAGAACAGACTGCTGGTATTTTACAACCCTTCTTCATAGTTCAGTTTTCTTTAGAGTTTAATAAAAGTGTAGTTTGTCTGTAACTTCAGACACAACAATTGCGATTAATCAGCAGTAATGTCACACTTTCAGAACTTAAACTGATTATCTCTAGTTATCATAGGAGAGGAAGATCTAGTGAAAGAACCTATGTGATACCACATCTTCCAGTTTTGAGAGAGATCCTAAACCTATGTGAGTTGTCTTAGTAGGATATGCTGTGTCTGTGATTTCTAGTCTGAATTCCCTTCTGCTCAATCTGCTGGGCTCTCTAAACTCATCATCCCTTCAGTGCGATTTGTATTTCCTGGGACTAAATGAATTATCTGTAGGTCCCACTTTCATGAGTTGTCTTGGTGGATTAAAGTTTTCTCTTAATATGCTTTGGGCACTTAGTTGTTGAAATTTAGTATCTTTAAATTGGCTTCAAAAAACTATCTGTACTCATAGGGTAGCTATCTGTTACTGTTGCAGTATTTGTGAATCACACAGCCCTTCTGGAGGAAATTTCCTGATATTTCATGGATTGTCAGTGAAACTGTCTATAGTTCAGTCATGCAGTCTGGCAGTGCCAGTTGAGGGAGTTTGTGTCCCAAGTTGCTTGTTTGTATTTGGTCTGTTGTGCTGACAAACCATTCTGTGAAACAAGTTGGTGAACTGAGATGGCTGAAAAAAAAAAGACTCTGTCGGGGAGTTTTTCTTAACAGGAGTTGCTTCACAGCAGTTGTTACAACTGAAGGAGTACGGGAGTATGAATGACCTTAACCTGGCAGTGCTGCTGAGGAAAAAGATGCTTGGAAATAAGAGGGAGAGTGCTCAGTCTTTTTAATCCTCCAGCCTCCTCGCATCTTTTTCCCTAACTTTTCTGCTTCTTCATTCTGTAGGATTGCTGTGGAGATACAGGAGTCAGAGGCACCAAATGAACATTGACATTTTCTAACCTCTAATAAAGAGGTTAGAAAGGGTTGCAAACTAGTTAAAACTAACAGAAATCTAATTTTGATTTTCATAAATACAATGCTATGCATCTTAAGTTGTCATGGTTCACAACTCAGACTGATTTAGGTAGCTTGCGTTCCGAGGGAGTTTGCCATTCCTGTTGACAAATAATGACAGCTATCTCCTGCTGCTGCAGCATATTATAAACTAATTCATTAAATAGATGAATAGAAGGTCTTCTGCCTGTCTTGCTTGAAAATATCTATGGTTATGATCTAGACCCTGAGGTGAAAAATCAATGAGCATTTTCAGTACTTCATGAGATCAACTTCTCAAGAAATGGTGAAAGTGTACTTCTTTTTTGAAGTGTATTTCAACATGCAGACACATTTTACTGACCTCCCCCACTAACTTCTGAAGGATTGTATGGGCACGTAAGTACTTTCTTTGCATTTTAAGTGCCTGAGTAAGAGTACAGCCACAACGTATTCAGTATTGAGTAAAGGATGTAAAGCCAAGGTAGATTGAACATGCTGTCTGATGTGCAGTGTAGCTTAGTTGTGCAAGTTAAATGAGAGAGATTTTTATATTGGATAAGTTTTTCTGAAAAACAAGACATCTGTTGGATATTTTGCAATGAGAAGTTCTTGGAGAATTTTTTAAGATGGTGGGGAAATGGTTACTTAAAGGTTACCAATTTTGTTAGTAACTGTAAATGGTGTGGTAGGAAGGTGCTATGGAGCTAACCTCAGGGAAGACTTGAAAGCAAGTTTCCGGAAAATGTGGAACCTCTAAATTAATTTTAAAATTGGCAAGCAAGAAGTTAACCTCAGTTTGCATTTTCACTTAACTTACAACAGAAATTTTATTTTAATGGTTGGTGTGACTTTTTGGTACTCTACTACAGCAGAGCGAGCTGTGGCAAGACAGATGAGAAAGTTATTAACACTTTAGGCATGTAGTTTTTACGCTAGTCTGCACTGGATTTCTTGTGCTGTGTTTCCAGAAGGCACTTCAGAGACACCTACTTTAAGTAACTTATGGCTTGCTAACTAAAGTCAACTTATTAAAACAGTAGCTCTTCCCACTTAATCTCCATCAAAAACATTGAGGGAACGTTTCCCTGAAGACAAATTTCTTATCCATGTGGAAAGCAACTGTTAAGCTAGCTCCAAGTGTCAGCCTATTGTGATAACTAACCCTATTTTCGGTCTGTGTTAGATAAACCATAAACTGCCACAGCAGGAGCTACTTCACGAGCTGTTTAGTCATCACTTCAGCAGTGCTATCTCCCACAAAGAGAGCAATGTGGACAATGGAGAAGTGTCTGCTTTATTGGCTCAGACCTTTACTGTGTGTCAAGATCCTTCAGTGTCTGAAGTAGCTATTGTGAATTTACGCTGCTGTGTAACTCAATGTATAGACTTACTTAAGTGCTTTGTGCCAGAAAATGATGCACAACACATTTTGTTATAATTTGAATGGACTTACGGGACTAACTTCTGTACTTAAAAGTACGTCATATGCTTTTGAAGACTTTTTTTCATATAAAACTCATAAAAATAGCTGATGATTTTTTAAATGGAAATCTGTACTAGGTTATGTATAATAAATTAATTGGTTGTCTTTTTGCTTATTCTGTACAAGGTCTTTCACACCTTTTTTCAAGTACTGGAAAAGAAGAGCCAACATTCCTGCCTTTTAGCTGCTTTCTCTAGTATCTTAAATCAAACCAGATAAAAAGCTGGAAAGAAAATCTTTGAACCTCTAGAAGAGAGTAGTCCTGTCAAAACACTTGTTAAACTGTTTCAAGGTACACTAGTGAATTTGCTTTAGGTGCTTTGAACTACACATGGTGACTTACTGACCTCTTTAATATGCTAAATCAAGTTCATAGATGTAATTTGAAGTATCTAAATACTTTGTAATGATGAGTTCTTTCCAAGAAAAGAATTATTGGCTGAGACCAAGTTACAGTTTCACAACTATTTCTAGGCTGTTTTGATCAAGCCTTGCCTACCCTTTGAATGTTGCTTGCCTTGTGCTAAGTTGGATGTGTGTGTGGTCAGAAAAGTTTGGGGAACTGATGAAGGTAAAACCTTTTTTTACCTCTCTTGACTGGCTGACTTAGACACATTTGTTTCTGAGCCTGTTTGATACTTGGGTGTGTAAATGGTTATACAGATACAAAAGAGAGGGTAGAATGTGGTTGCAACAAGTGTTAGGGGCTGGAGCCCTGCTTCAGAGAGCCTTGCAAAAATTTAAGCCACTGTACAAGATAAGGGGCAAAATCTTGCAGTGATGTACAAAAGACGGTAAGTTTAGATGGTGAAATATTCTAAGGGTTATTCAGAATAATGTAGAAAGTGTAAAAGGACTTCAAGCTACTGAGTGACTGGATAATGAAGTGGCAAATGAAATCCGGTGCAAACAGAAGTAATATACAGTGGGAGGACAAACAATAGTCTGGGAGAAGTTAGAATGAGAATCTGCAGTTTCTAATCACTCTTCGAAATTTTTAACTCAATGCCTGATTGCAGTGGTGGTGGGGAAAGGCTACAAATGTTATTAGTTGGAAAGGAGCAAAGAATAAAAAATGGCCTGGGTGGCCATGCTGCCTGTTACTGTAAACTTATTTTGAATGCTGCATGCATCCTGTCCCATTTATGAGAGGTTAGAGTAGAACTGGGGAAAAGCAGCGGTAACTTTAAAGCAGCAGAGAATTGTGAGAAGCAGCAGAATTGGTAGGATTCTTCATCTGGGAAATATGGCTGAGTGGGTCTAAACATCATTACTAGGGCATGAAGGGAGAAGATGGAAAAGACAGTTTAGTTTTCTGATGCAATGATGAATGGCATCAAATGAAGTGACGAGGTGCTAGCTGTGAAACAAGCCAAAAGAAGTGCTGTTTTACAGATTCAACAAAACACTTAGGAAAACTTGCAGAAGAAAATTCCATTAAGGACTAAAAAAACCCCAGACATTACTGCTTGAGACTTTTGGATCCACAACCTGTAAGAGACCTAGAGAATATCTGGGAGAGGAGCGCTATTCTAAGTTTTGTCTGTTCCTCTGGTCTTCCCTAGTCACCTGTCTGAATATTTTTGTAATTGGGATCAGGCAGGACTTAAACTGGTGACCTAGTTGTGCATGAGGATGCCAGAGTTATTGGGCTAGGTGGAACACTTGTCTGGCCCATTAAGGCTGTTCTTAGTGTCATGTCATTGTTTAGACTTACACTGATTATAATATGCTTAAAACAGCTGTCTAATTTTCTTGTGTCTAACCTTCTTAGTTTAAACTGTTTAGTACAAAAAAAAGTTGATTGCTCTCTGGAAGATTAACTTTTGCATTTTTGCATATTACTGATGTTTTAAGCCATTATAATTCTAGTTTTATTTTCATATTGAATGTAAATAGTAAACTTTTTAGGGAGAAGGGATTCCCTTGTCTCTGAAACTTTAGAGTAACATCTCTAACATGTAAATAGTAATTCTCATCAAACTATATAGGACACTGATTCATTTACTGGTTTTGTTGGTGCTTTGATTCAAATGTTTCTGGTGCTGATAATGTACCTAAGCTATCTTGAGTGAGGTGAAACTTTGCTCTTTCAATTGACTCTATCCTATTTAACTCCCTGATCTGTCCTTGTGTTTACGTCTTAGTTATACGTTTAGTTTCTAAAGAGAAAATACATTAGGATATAGGAATGGTAACTTTGTTTTATAGTCTCAAATTCTGCCTATTACTTATGAAGATTCTTCCTTGTGCATTATCTGGCCCTATTTTATAACTTTCTATATTTTACTCCTTTACTTGGAGTGTAGTGTTTGGTAGCTAGTCTGACATAAAAGCATATTCACACATATATACTTACATATAAGTAGGCTATGTATTGTGGAATTGTATAAGGAAAAAATTATTATTGATTCAAGTAATTTATCATTTTGAGTTTCATGTCTGAAGAAAAGTTGCAAGATCTTCTGTTTTTCCTTCGTTGTTATTTTCCTTTCTGATTCTAACAGAGGAAAATTTAATTTTCATTAGAAACTTAACATGTAGAAATTATTCCTGTGGTGGAAACCTCTACAGCTATGCTTAGTGGGAAAGCATGATGCTGCATTGGAGGTACCTGAGTTAGTATAGACCTTGAGTTAGCATAGTGCTCAACCTGATTTCTTTCTCTCCCCTCCTCCATGTTTTTGGTGTGTGTGGGTTGGGGTTTGTTTTTTATTCTGAGTAACTAACTGCTGAGTACCATGTTAATCGTTGACTACTACTCTCCCTACCAAGGTAATTTAGTTAGAAATGGCTTGGGACCTTTTTAACTTCCTTGGAATTTTAGAAAACTGTCAGTGACCGACTCATGTTTTGCATAAGTAATCTTGTATTGAGTGTTTGATGCATTCTTTGATGCTTCTGACTTTATAAAGAGTCTCTGAGCTGGAAAGTTTGTCTCCCCATCCTCATTTACATTAGTTGATTCTTATAGAAGATTTTTCTGTATATAAACTTGTCTCTTTCAAATTTTGTAGACTCTTATAGTAGCAGAGGCAGTGCTACTAAAGGTGTGTAAAGTCTGAAAACATGACCAGGTTTTTAGATACCTGAAGTTCTGGAGTTAGCTAAGTAAGTTCTAGCTGCGAATCATATTAATATTTAAAATATATGGTTTCTTACTTTAACCTAATTCTGATTACCTTTTCTCTTGCTTCCCTTTCTTTAGAGACTCTACAGCGGTGGGTAATTCACTGGTCCATAAGCGGTCTCCTTTACGTCGAAGCCATAAGACCTCAGCATCTCTGACCAAGCTGTCGTTACGTGATGGACAGAAAGCCAAAAAGCCACTGTGTAAATTTGAAGAAGGTCAGGATGTCCTAGCTAGATGGTCAGATGGCTTGTTTTATCTTGGAACTATCAAAAAGGTAAACAATTTTTTAACTTCATTGGAGTTTTACAGTATCATATGTTGGTTAAATCTTACAGTATTATTGTCTCACTTCAATATTAAATACATTCTTCTGTTTAGTCCTTTTACTCATGGCTTCCGCTGGATTATTGTTTTTCAGATAAACAAACTGAAACAGAACTGCTTCATTATATTTGAAGACAGTTCCAAATCCTGGGTTCTCTGGAAGGACATACAAACAGGCAAGAACTTCAGTGAAGTAGTCATTGTTTGGTATTTTATTTGTTTAGATTACTATATCTGTTAAAATAAATTATTACATTATATTCTTGTGTCCTAAAGAGCAAATAATCTAATGTGACCCAGGATCATGAATTAGGCAAATTAAAAAAAAAAAAAATCAAACAACTCTTTATCATTGCAGTTAGTTTTTGTTTTGACATAACTATATGCAGGGAGGGGAGAACACTTCTAAAAATGATCATATTTGAGTTTATTTGGATGGGGATAGAGTATAATACTCTGTCTTAACAGAAAACTCCAGGCCCTAATTTACACCAAGCTTATGTCCTCCTATTGTTTTCAGTTGAAACAACATGATGTGGAAAGAAACCAAAGACTGGAAAATCCTAGGTTTGAATGGAGTTTTCACATTTAAAAGTAACACCATAACTGTTTCACATAAGAAACCATTACAGATTTTGGAGTATTCATGTGATATAAAGAAATGTGCAATTATCAAGTGAGACATCTATTGTATATTAGCTTTGAGTTTTTCAGATATTTGAGGAGTAGCTAGTATTTTGATAATCTAATGCTAATGAAACATGGATGACAATTTCAGTGATAATTTTTTCTGAAAATTAGTTACAATTTCTGTATCATAAAGGCAATGGAAATCTGATTTGGCTCTCGCTGATTCTTGATGTTTAAACGCTTTATCTGCTGATAGGAGAAGCTTTGTATTCATAATAGCAAAAAATCAACTTTTATTTCTGAGAAGCTTTTAAAATAGTGTTCTTCTGCTTCTGTATAGTACTAGTTTATGATCTTTGATTCATTTATCGTAACTATCAAACTTTAGTGCATGAGTGTGATAACATGTAGATTAAATAACTTGTATTTTAAATTCAGATTTTTTTACATTGATACATGGTATAATTGGAGCAAAATGTAGCTTTGTTTCCAGTTTGCAAGCTAACTTTTTTTTCTTACCTCTACTGTTACTGTGTGCTTTTTTTTATGCTTGCAGATATGTATAAGAAGTAATTCCTAAGAATGTTGGAGTTTAATATTAAAGCATCTGGGGCAGATCTGTCAAAGATGTGCACCAAAGTATGCATTTATTTACATGAAAAGAAGCACAAACTACTGTAAATACAAAACATATCTGAGCTGACTATCAGATAGGATAAAACATATCTATCAGTACTATTGGATAGGATTTGTTTATACATATTTTTTAGCCTGCATTTACATTCTTTATTCAGTTATTTAATTTTTATTGTTGATCTTAAGGACTGCGTAGTAAATAGGCAATATATAGCCTGTAAATATCTGGTAGCCTATGATAAGTGATATAAATATTTGTAACATATACAGTCTGTACAAAATGTTTGAATTAATTTTTGTTAGGAAGTTAGACTCTGTAACGGTATGTTTCTAAAATGCGTGAATCTGTAACTGAAATTATGAAAACAAGCCATACAAGTGATAACTATTCCAACTGCAGATGTAATCTGAAAAAAATCACGCTTTCGTCTTTGTCTAGGAGCCACTGAAAGTGGGGAAATGGTCTGTACAATATGTCAGGAAGAGTATTCAGAAGCACCAAATGAAATGGTTATATGTGATAAATGTGGGCAAGGTAACTAGATTTTTTTTTATTTATTGCATTTTAAAAGGCGTTTTGATTTGTTTCATGAAGGAGGATATTTGCCTGGCTATGACTGACTGCTCAACTGATTTTAAATTTTATAGCCCTTAGTGGCTATTAACAGCTCAGTGAATAATGATAATCCACATTAAAGTGACTAACACCTGTTCTGTAAGTAAAGTTTATTTTTTCCACTAAGAAAATTTAAAAGACCATTTTGAATGTTACCAATCTTTTAAATCAGATTTTTGGCATTAATGATGGATAACACCTTATAGTTGCATTAAAACTATATATTGTAAATTCTGTGTAAACTACTTTTTTCCATTTAATAACACTTTGGCTGATCATTTTTTTTATACAGGTTATCATCAGCTGTGTCACACACCAAATATCGATTCCAGCGTGATTGATTCGGATGATAAATGGCTCTGTCGACAGTGCGTTTTTGCAACAACAACAAAGGTGTGTTTCTAGAAAAACATTTCTTAATACATCCCATATTGCATGTATACTTTGTTTTTGAAGTTGAAACAAACAACAAACAAAAAGAAATAGCATTTTTTCCAGTGATTTCTTTTTTGTTAACTTTGATCTGAATGGAAGTTTTATATGTTGGGAATTAATACTTATTTTAGAAATAGGTGACATTTGGCTTTCAATTTATTTTTAAATATGCTAGTATTAAAACAAATACAGGTGAAAGTATTTTACTTGATTTTAGACAAATTTTTGTAACTTTCAAATTAAAAGATTTGAAAGTTTCAGAAATATTATTGGTTTTGTAAACTAATGTATTTGTTTTGGCCCAGAGGGGTGGTGCGCTTAAGAAAGGACCAAATGCCAAAGCACTGCAAGTCATGAAACAAACGTTACCGTATAATGCAACAGACCTTGAGTGGGATGCAGGTCATAAAACAAATGTCCAGCAGTGTTACTGCTATTGTGGAGGACCTGGAGAGTAAGTAAACAGATAATATATTAAGAACTTTTCTCCATAATGCAGCTGCAAACTTTGGCCCTGATCCTGTAGACTTTTACTCGTGAACTTGTTAGTTTGTCTTTCTATTGTGTGTAGGTATTAAACTCAATGCAAAGTGGAATTTTGATTTTTTTTTTTAATATATATATGTTTGAGGTTTTTTTAAATGTCTTATGGGAAATATATTATTAATGGCTTTCCTTCTCCCATCATATCTTTTGGTTTGTTTTAATTTTGTCCATCGTATTGTGTGTGTTATGTGTGTTACCATCATATAACATCACAGTCCATTCTACAACAAGCAAGAATATTTTTTTTTTTGCGTTGCTACTGTTAATGTGTTGAGATTGGATGGAGTTGTTTGTTGATTTTCTTGCAATTCTAGGCGGTATTTTTCTGATGTTAACTCAGCTCTGTCATTTGTCACAAATATAAATGCATCTAGAGATCAGTTTATTAAACTTTGTTGGAATAGACAGCTGTCTGATTCTACCATAACAACATACCCTGGGTTGCAATTATTGGCAGGGGAAAGACTTTTTTCCTCTTATGGCATTAGAGTCCTTTGCTGCTACTTTCTTACAAGAAAGGCAAGAAGAGGACTTCTTAAGCAGCTAGAGATAAATACTCTGGTGTCTGTAAGTGTAAACTGTGAGGTTCATTTTGAGGATTCAAGTAGTTGAATCCTCAGAACAAATGTTTGTGACTTAATGCGGCTGTGCCATCCTTTGGAAAATAACAAGGAAGCTAATCCAGTATGTGAGAAGGAGCTTATATGGAGTTACTGAATTCTTAATATCGAGAATTAGAAGGTGGTTGTCAGAGGAAACTAAATTTTTTTTCATCATTTAATAACTTAATCCATCCTTTTACTAGACTATCTTTTATTACTCTTGTTTACTCTCTTCTAGTAATGATTCATTATGGAAGTCAGTGTTGCAGAAATATTCCTACAGATGACTGTTTGTTGTATAAACTGTGAAAATCAGTTTGGGTCAGAAGATTCCTTGCTACTTAATTTAAATGTAATGAAGAACAATTTTCAGTAACTTTTGTAACACATCTTGTTTTTCTTTCTGTTGGTGAAGCTGGTATCTAAAGATGTTGCAGTGCTGCAAATGTAAGCAGTGGTTTCATGAGGCTTGTGTGCAGTGCCTCCAAAAGCCAATGCTTTTTGGTGACAGGTAAGAAACTTAAGCTGTACTTTATGGTTGTCTTTAGTTAAAGTGTGGAGGGAATCTCACATATGAGCTTTTATTAAGGCATCTGTAATACAACAGTATTTTCCAAAAACGGGGTGAGTTTTGTGTAGAAGATTATATGAAATAAAGTATGTGTTCAGGTGCCAGGAAAATGCAGTTCTTCATCTCTGTTTAATGAAGGAGCGTGGGGTGGTGGAGGGGTAGCCAATGGACAGTTAAATTAAAACTGTTACTGACTTCACTTTGTGTAGAAGTCCATTATACTGTAGGTGCTGGCTACTGGGAGATTGGAAGCTTTAAAGCAGACCACTTTAGCAGGCCTATAAATTAGATAAGGGCTTTCAAGTTCACATTGTATAGCTGACTAATCTCTTACATGCAACACGGACCATGCTTCAAGGCAGGTTGTCAGTGTGTGTGTGCAGTAGTAGTTCCCTGTACTAATAGTATAGAGAACTGGAGAAAGCTGGAAGGATAGTTAGACTGAGGGGAACTACGTACATCCTCTCTTCGTGTGTGATGAGTTGGGACAAAAGGAAATGAAAAAGAGTACTGGTCTGTGCTTTCATTTTAAGAGGAACTTGGAGCAGATGAGAGAGAAAACTGGAGAAGGGAATCAAGGAGTATCTCATTCATAATCTATTACTTTCTTTTAGCTGTTGATTGTGCTTGAATGTTTGTATGAAGGAACTGAGTTAGGACCCAGGAGTGCATGGGTCCTTTAAATGCTTAGACTGGTGCACAGGTTTCTGCATTTGAGAGAATGGAGTAGGGACATTACAGAGCATCTTCATTGATACAGTTACAGGTTGAGGGACTTTCTAAAGGAGTGTGAAACAGTGGTACCAGGATAAAATTGAGGACGTACCTGGTATCTGGCCCAGTAGGTAGCAGCACAGATCGTGGAAGTTGATAAAGGAAGGTGGAGGACAAAGGGACTCTTGAATATCATATGGCTGGGTTTCTAGCCTGCTTAACTTCATCTTTTTTTTTTTTCATAACTAGGGTGTTTAAAACATTAAGAGAGTGTGTGTGTACAGACACCCACAACCCAGACACATGTACATATACATATGTATATATTTTTAGGTTTTATACGTTCATTTGCTCAGTTTGCAGTTCTGGACCAGAATACCTCAAACGTTTACCCCTGAGATGGTAAGTATGAATTAAAAAAAAAAAAGGGGGGGGGGGTGAGTTGAATACGTGCTCTGCTTTTCTTTTTGGTATTTTGATTCTCCTTGCAAAAAAGGAAAATCCACTTGCTGTCTTGAGTTGTTTCCTGAGTTGTTTTTACTGGTTGTATGAACAGGGACAACTTTGAAGGAAAAGTTTATCCTTAAATGTAGAGATATATTGCAATTGCATGCTCTTGGGATTTATTCCTGGGATTGTTCAGTAAAGTAGCAAGCAACTACTCACTTGTATGTGTGAAGATTGAGATATGTGAACAAAGTCTTTTTTGCAGGTTTAGGATCCTGCCATTAGATAGGCCAAATGTATACTCTAGTACTCACTACATCTTGACACATTTTATAATAGTTTCCATGATGAGACTTAATAGTTAATTGTAGTTTGAAATGTTTGAGCTAACCCATATTAGAAATTATATCCAATTTAGTGGATATTATGTGCTAACAAATATATAGTGGAAATTACCTTGTTAAAGGTTAATTCACCAAAATACTTGCATGAATTCAGAATTGATACATTCAAGTATGAATTTGGACTTACTTAAATATCCCATGGTTTAGACCAGTTCTGGAGTTTAAAGGAACATCATAACAATGAGATGAGGCAGAGACGAAAGTAAAATTCAAAGCAGAAGGAATCCCTTGAGGAAGAGAAATAATGGAAGACAACAATTTATAATGTTGTTCCCTGGATTGAGTGTTTTTTTAAGTTGTGCTTTGTGTTCCTCTAACTATATCATGCTAATATATTTTCTATTAAATTATTTCAAAGAAAGCAATTGGAAGAAAAAGACTTTTGTCTGTGTTTTATTCAAATATTTTGGAATTCTAGGGTAGATATAGCACATCTATGCCTTTACAACCTAAGTGTTATTCATAAGAAGAAATACTTTGATTCGGAGCTTGAACTCATGGCCTACATTAATGAAAACTGGGATAGATTGCATCCTGGTGAGGTAAGTAAGTGTTTCTCTTTCTTGTTTTTCCTCACAGTACATACATATGTCCTGAAAGTTAGTGTTTTATTCTGGATGTTAAATCCTTTATTGCCTTAAAATCTGGTAATCCCAAATAATGAGGAGACCATCTTTAATTTCCTTGTAGAAACAGAATGCTTTTTAAGTGGTGTATGTTCTTCGGAGCTGTAAAATTTCTCAAGTGGTCCATGTAACTACTATTTTATTTGCATGGCAACTTTATACTCAACTGCTTATTCTGTTGCATATATGTATTTTCCTTTTCTTTCACTTTATAATTGTCTCATAGTTCTTTGATATTTTAATGTGCACGGACCAGAAAATGTAAATGTAGAACTGAATGCAGTGTATATTGCATATGAACACATCTTCAAAGTCTCTAAGGTGTAACACATAACAAATGAATATACACAAACATTTCCTCTTTCCTCCCTCTTCCAAACATGGGGGTGATCTGTTTGTGTCCAGGTCTAAAGATTGTTTTGATCCTTTTCCAGTCTGATTCTGCTACTTGTCAAGGCATCTTGGTTTTAGTTCACTACTGTACTATTTATTTTTCCAGCTATTTGATTTACTGGGCAGTTATCTTAGCATTAAAGGAAATCCATTTCCCCAAGCAGACTGACTTCATATTTAACTAAGAGGAGCAGTGTAGATATTTGTTTCTGCATGTATGGCTGGATGCAAAATTTATGTCTAAATTCAATTGTTTAGGGTTTTGAAGTTTTTTAATACAGGTGCCATATAACTGATTTGAAATTTTCTTATCATGAGTACGTCCTACTTTTATACTTATTTTGAGTAAATTCATACATCTGTAATCCACTTTTACTAGCAGACACAATTTGAGAATCAAATGTATGTTCTTGGTTTAAATGAGTAACTACTTTTCATAAATAATGGAAAATAGTTTAAAATTCATATGTTTAGACTATGACTGTCATTAGTTTATTAGAAAGACAAGCAAACATTCAAGCATTACTAAAAATTACAATTAGTGTCATTATGAATAGACATCTGGTTTGCTTGGGGATGTATGGCATCTCTTAGCTATGTCATATCAAGTCAATAATTCCGTCATGTCAAGTCTCAAGCTTCAATTAAAAAAAAAAAAAAAAAGCCTGCACAAATTGTGGTAATTCTGACACCATCTCTTCAACAGAATGAAATGTTCTGGCTGTCTTACTGTGCAGTTCAACAAATACATAAGTGGTGGTTAATTTTGACTTCTGTTTCTTAGTGTTGAGGGAAATGTAGAAGAAATCAATGTTTATTTCGCGTAATAAACTTTATTTAGATTTAACATAATTTCATGTTAGAATGGCCAGTCAGAGCAGCTGTGGTGTGGATGAGGAGAGCGGAGCTATCTAGCTGCCATTGACTTGGAGCACACATGCTGTTTTGAAGAAGTTGAAAGGCTACAGTCCTTATTGTGCTCTTCTTCCCCCCCTTTCTGCTTTCAATCTATCCATGCTCAATCTATGTGAAAAACACGTAACTAATGGGGAGGAAGGAGAGGGGAGATCCAAAATAAGGAAACTCACCTCCTTGTTAGGTAGTACTTTCAATTCCTTAATCAATAGTTCTACACCTTCAAGGAAACTACTTTTATGTCTGAAGGCTACATTTTTGAACGGGTAGATTTTGAATAAATGCATGAAAGCTGTGTTGAAGAAATCTTCAAGACTTTATTCTGAAAAGATTCTAAATGGGTCTCACTAAGTTGGGAAAAATTGTGTCTTGAAAACCTTGAGGCAAATGTATTTTACTACTTTGTTTTATCTGGTTTCTTTATTAAATGGAAATTAGTCATAGAAAGAATAACATCTATAATATAATGTTTTTAAGGTTTTTGTAATATTCTTAGCTTGCCACTGTTAGAAATGACACTTTGGTTTATTTCTCTAGCTACTTAGAATAAGAGGAAAAGTTTTTTAGCCATAGGTAAGATAGGAGTAAATTGTGGAATTATCAGACTTCCTAAGCCAGTAATTTTTAGCATGATGTTATTTAGGATGTGATAAATATATGGCAGTTTTCTATAGTTAGGTGCTGCAGAGTTGCAAGACCTCTGGATAGCAATGGATTGTACTGAATGCATATGGTAAAGATGTGTAAAAGCAGTTGTTACTTTCTTTGGCTAAAATTGGTTGAATATCTCCCTTAACTTTGGTAGTCAGGTAGACTGACTGTGAATCTTGCCCAAAATTGTTTTAAAAGGTTGGCTTTTATGAGTGTATTTACTCATTTATTTAGCTGTTAGCACATTTACTCCTTTGAGCATTTCTATCTGTCCTGTTTGGTCAGAATTGTATTCTTCAGAAAGTATTTGAAGGTCAGGGGTTTTTTTGAGCTGCAAATGTTGGACAGTCTGCTCTATAGTATTCATACTAAGAGTGAAACTTCTAAACTGTTTGTCAACTCCGTAATTAAAGATAAATTTACTTCAGAGCCAATTGGATATAAGTTCTGGAACATTTTGGCATGGCAACTGGAAATATGGTGGCTTCACTGGAATTTAAAAATAGCTCTCTAAATATAAAAATAAATAATCTTATTTTAAATTCTATTATGTAAATGATGTGTCCACTTTAGTGACCACCATACTTACTCTGCTTTATGTCTGTAATTCGTAAGTATGCAATTTTTCAGAGAGAAGACTCCGTGTTTTGGTAGCTTGATAGGGACTAGCTACTTCAGGCTTTGGTGCAAGAAGGAAGGTTAGACTGGGTCTTAGCAAATGGGGCATGAAAATGGATTTACTTTTTTTTTTAAACTCTAACTTTTCTGGGCCTCTTCCATTTTTTTTGTATCATGTTGAGTAATGTCGGCAAAAGTGGGAATTGGGTCCTGTGGCAGGCTTTTGGTTACAATGATCACCAATAAAATAACAAAGTTCTTGTGTCAATATAGTTATCTTCTGCTTGCAATCTTAATTAATTTGGGAGTATATAATGCCACAGAAGAATTCTTGTTAGCAGTCTTGGGAGGGCAAACTAGTATTATGTTCTTTGAGTATACTAAAATTCTTTGAGAAATTTTTCTTGGACTTCTTACAAGTGAAACTCAAATTCTTTGGCCTGGGCTTGATCCTGGCATGAATTCTGTAGATGTAAATCACAGAATATATCAGATAATTTTTAATATCCTTTGGGGTTAGGTAGTTTCCACAGCTAATACTTCATAAATGTACTTCACATCCGAATCTGTAGTTACAGTAACTCAAAGTAACTGGAATCTTTCTATTACTAAAGAATTCGACAGGTTAAATGATTTCTTAATACTTCACAGCTGGCAGATACACCAAAATCTGAAAGATATGAGCATGTACTGGAGGCATTAAATGATTACAAGACCATGTAAGTTATTGGTACTTTTTGTTTTAAATGTTGTTTGCCTATTTAGTCTGATGTAGATTACAGTCTTCAGTCTCCTTTGCTCAGTCTATCTGAGAATCACTTTGGCTGCAGATAACATTTAAATTTTAAATACTGTTTCTATTTCAACCTATAACATTACATAACTGTTTGAGTGGAACCCAGATCATGAGAAAAAATTTGTTTTGATTTCCATCCTCTTTCTACTTCGCATCCTGTATTTGAGAGTGAGGATTGTGTTAGGGGAAAGAGGGGAATAAAATAGCATTAGAATGAGTATTCTAATTTGCATAGTTTTGTTTTGCATGTACACTGTTATTTTAAAAGTTGCTTTCCCTGGGGTCAGAATTTTAACAATTCATTTAAAATCATCTAGGTTTATGTCTGGAAAAGAAATAAAGAAAAAGAAGCATTTGTTTGGCTTGAGAATTCGTGTTCCTCCTGTGCCACCAAATGCTGCTTTAAAGGCTGAGAAAGAACCAGAAGGAACTTCTCATGAGTTCAAAATTAAAGGCAGAAAATCATCTAAGCCAATTCCTGACGTGAGGTAAAATAACCCGGTCACTCTAACAATGTTGTGGTAAATCAGGGCTACTTTGGGTATATTTTTGGTGCCTACAAAAAAGGCCTTTTCACTGTATAATGTATTTTTTTAAATAACTGTAAAGGTGGACTATTTGAGAGAACAAGGTCTTTGAACAAATTTAATTAGCTTTATATTAGGATTCTTCTAAAATAAAAAAACCCAACATGAAATTCAGCAGTAAGAACAATAGAAAATACCCCAACTTTGCCATTTGCGAAACAAAATTTCTTGCCTTTCTGGAGCTCTTATGCAATAATCTAACTAGAATTTTAAATAGGAAGTATGATGTGAAGTTGTAACTTTGTATTAGTAAATTAGTAAATGTGCCATCTTTTTTACCAAGTGTGATCATATGAATAAACAACACATAACACTTGTTTGTTCCTCTTCAACATCAGGGGATTAGTAATGTCACTAGAAAGATCTTATATCTGTTTATGCTATTCTAGAGGCAAAAAATTTTGATTTACCAGAATAACCTCATTTAGTGCAATGTTTTAGCAATAGACATCTAATTGTGTATTCATTGCCAAAGGAAAACATGTATTCAATGAAAATTATCTTCAATAATACAGAACAAAATATAAATTTTCTTCTAGGGAATTAAGTAATGGTATAGAAAGAAAGGGGAAAAAAAAATCAGTAGGTCGTCCACCTGGTCCCTATACAAGAAAAATGATTCACAAAACTCCAGAGTCGTCTCCTCTGGTAAGGTTTTGGATATTCCCCCCCCTCCCCCCTGCCCCGCCCCTTTTCCCTCTAACTGGATTATAATTTTTGAAGAAAAACATAACCAGTTAATCTGAATCATGATATTCTCCCATTCACCCTCAAATAAAATTGATACAGCAATTAAAACTTAATTTGAAGTACTTTTTTTTCTTCTTCTTCCTAGGATAATGAACCAGTTCCAGTGATAGAGAACCCAGCCTTGGAATTACCCTGCACTGTTGGGTAAATTAAAAAAAAAAGAAATAATAAAAAAAATTTCCCTGTAAAACATTGTAATACGATGTCATTTATCTGTTTGCTTCTGAAATGTCAGCTCAGTTTTTAATATAAGATTATTTTCATTACATGGCAACCCTGTTAATCTTGCATATCAGGAAATCTGATGGAACTGCACATTCATCCAATACCTCAGATGTGGAATCCACAGGTGCTGCCAGTATGAAAGAAACTACCTCATCTAGCATTTCCAGACATTATAGGTAATTATTCAATTACTCTACCTGCTCTAAAGATTAAGACTTGCAATATATTAATTTTAATAAAATTTTCTGAAAGCGGGGACAGGAAACAATTGGTTCAGCAATACTTCACCCTTAATAAACAGAAGTTGCAGGGATTCTACAAGAGATATCTTGCCAAAGCATGACATGTAATGTTCTAAGTCTATTTTCCTAAAACTTGAGGTTCTGTTGCACTTCCAGTCAGTTCTGAACCTTTTGGCTAACTTCCATGAAATCTGATCCAGGTAGTTCCAAAGCAATTATGGTCTAACAAGATGCATGAAGACAGACACTTGGATGAGAGACCCAAACCAGCAACCCACACTTACAGAAAGGCAGACAATTTTCTGATCTGTGGCCTAGTCATTGCCAGTGCTGTTCTGTTGTGGTGTGTTGGGTTTTTTTTTTTTGGATGAAGCTTTGGGAAAACAAAGGTGGAAGATAAGGTAGGAGGTTGACTTAAGTTATGAGGCAGCTGTAGTAGATGTGAAATGGAGGTAAGGGTATTGCAGAACTGGTGGGAGAATAGAGAACTGAGGGTATTGCAAAGGGGTATAACATTGAGAACGTAGTAATTCACTGGGATTTGGAGTAATGAGCAACTGAGACTCAGAGTAGAGCTATAAATTGCATTGGGAAATCCAAAGAAATAGGACAAAAGAAAAATAGTCTCTATTAGTTATGCTTACAACACACAGGGTGAGGTTTTTTGTGCTCACTAACTAATGTTCTTTGTTGATGTAAAATATGTAGTTAAATTACATTTACTGAAAAGAATTAAACTCCATAAACACTTCCTGAGTTTAGTTTTTTAATAAAGGCCACAAAAGAGCTGATGTGTACCCTGAATTAATTTTAGCAGCTTTTGTTTTTGTAGGTTTATGTATTCATGTTAAAGAATAGTAAGTACGTGGTGATTTTCTACAGTAAATAGAGCACAAAAAATTTTTGGCACAGTCTTCATAAATAAATTATTAACTACAATCAACTCTTCTGCAAATAGTTACTTGAACTTTTCCCTCTCTCAAGTTCAGCAAACATAAATTTTGCTTTTATTGAGGTACATGTATTCTCAGTCTACTTACTTTGTCTCCTCTCTTTCTGGTTCATGCTATCAAGTGCTTTCATGAGTCTTCAAAAACTCATGTTTAGCTTAGGCTTCCGAAATTGTTACCTAAGGACTTAAGCCACTGTTTTGTATTTCTGCCCCTTATTCAATTTTTTTATGTTAAAAAGATGTGCTTTTTTCCCTCAGTATGCTACATAGGAGTCTTGAACATAAAAGTTTGTGTATCATTTAATTTAGGACTTTATCAAACATGTTTTAGTATGTGCAAATTACAGATGTAGGTTTTTACATAAGGCTTTATATCTTGGGACACTTTTAATATTTGGATGATGGTTTATTCTTGTATAATGTCAGAAGCTTCTTTTTTCATTACCTGATAAAAATCTGTGTGAGTTTTGGATATACATATTTTTCTGGTCACATATAATAAATCTTTAGTGAGTCACATGTACTATAGAAAGTAGTGATGTAGAATAGATTTTGCAATATCTTCTTTCCTATTTCAGAGTTTTAATTTCTTGAGAAATTCAGCTTGGAAAAAACCCTATGCATAAATTAATTTCTTATTTGCAGTCTTAACTAACATCAAGTCTCAAACTCTTTTATAGTATAGCTTTTGTAATTGAGACCTACCTGTGTGATAAAGCTGTACTTTTAATTTGCAAATTTAACCACATTTGGTGCAGAATTCTGAAGACAGTTTTTTATTTGCTTAAGAATGGGATTAAGCTGTATCAAAATAGTACTCTTAACATATCTAGGCATAAGTTAATATCATTTAGCTAACCTTTCTGACATTTTGTTAAATTAGAATTTTCCTTATGTAAATAATCTTTGTTGCATGTGCCATGTTTATAGGCACTATAGTATCTGTAGGCAACAAGTCTTTTCATCAGTGAAAAATAGAACAAAGAAGTTATGATATGAGTCGCATGGAAATAACTGATGATAAAGCATACGTTTTGAATAAGTTCCTTGGAGTTAATGCTATTTGGTTTTTGGGTTGTTTTTGTTTTTAATAGTCTATCTGACTCGAGAAAAAGGACTCGTACAGGAAGAACTTGGCCTGCTGCAATACCACATTTGAGAAGAAGAGGTCGCTTTCCACGAAAAGCACTCCAGACTCAAAATTCAGAAATTGTAAAAGATGATGAGAGCAAGGAAGATTACCAGTATGATGAACTCAATACAGAGATACTTAACAACTTAGCAGATCAGGAGTTGCAGCTCAATCATCTAAAGAACTCTATTACTAGTTATTTTGGTGCAGCAGGTAGAATAGCTTGTGGGGAAAAATACCGTGTTTTGGCTCGTCGGGTGACACTTGATGGAAAGGTGCAGTATCTTGTGGAGTGGGAAGGAGCAACTGCATCCTGACTGTAGGACTGAACATTATGTTCACTGCACTGTCATCTGTAAGTACAGTTCATAATGCAGAGCCACGAGAGAAACGTGTCTTTAAATGTGTTTCTAAAAACAAAACAAAACCAGTTTAGCCTTAACATGTAATTGTTATCATTACAGCTCTTGTGATAAAGACTTATCTTTTTAAAATCTGATCCGAAACTTAAATTTTTTAATCTGAACATTGTTAGATTGTTTTAGGTTGGGATATTTTGGGTTACAATTGCTTAAAAATGTGCATGGTGTTTTTAAAAAAAGACATTTTCTAGAGAACATTCCATGGATACAGTTATTGTGATTTAGAGAAAATATTATGTAGATAGCACAAATCTTTGAAAAAATTTTGGTTTGTTTTCTTACCCAAATGTTTGCAGAAATGTATTTCTATTTCAATACTTTCTAGATTTCATAAGTGCAGTGTATATAATGCCTACTGAAGACTGTAAAATACTGAAGTTTTCTTTCAAACAAAGTGTAAAAAAAAAAAAGAAAAAAATATATTGAGCCTGTAAATTGCTCTGTGACCAGACTTCATTGTCTTCTTAATATATTCTTTGTGTGTGTGCATGTGTGCATGTGTGTGCATATATACATATGTATATACGCACACACATACTTGTGCGTGTGTATATATATGTGTGATTGTGACCTATGCAATACAAATTATGGGATTGGGCAGCTTCTGAGAATACATCCCATAATTCTTTTTCAGGAATAGTTGCCAGTATTTACACAGCAGCATTTCTTCTCAGGCTTATTGGGTGCTGTTGCTTTCTATGTACTAAGGAAAAGTGTCAAACCAGTGCAGTGTGTTCTGGCAATGGGTGCAGTCATTGATGTTCATATGCTCTAGGTAATATATTCAATTATTTTCCATGTGAATTAACTGTTAAAAATTAATGCAGGATCTGAACATTTTGAAATTAACTCTACTAGAAATAACAATTTGAAAGTTATTGTGGCACATGGATTGTAAATTTTGTGTCCCAGTTACAAACTAAGTTGACAGGAGTTACATACAAGATTCCTACATATCTGTAGAACCAGTCATATTTTGATAAATGTAGTATGAACAAAGTATATTATTGCACAGGGTCAACAAACAGTTTGTTGCCATTTGAAGTAACGTTACTGATTTTATTGCAACATTACCTCTTTTGTTTTTATAAAATGTACCAAGTTTAAATTGATAAGTTTATTTTACTTGTTTAAAAAAAAAGTCAAAGTCTCTTGCCAGTATTAGATGTTTTTTTCTTTGTCTGCTACTTTTGAGGGGGTTTTAGCCAAAGAGTAAACAGAAGAATATTTTTACTTTGGTGGTTATTCAGTGTACTGCATAAGGTTATTTTTCTCACATGCTTACAGTTTACCACCAAAATAAAACTATGTAACATTTACAAATGACAGAGTGGTTTGAAGTGTACTGCCTGGGTTAGTACTAATTTATTCCATTACTTGATTATTTGACTTTTTCTGCTCATCTTGAACATCTTGAAAAGGTGTTTTTTTCTTTTTTCTTTTCTGTCACCTTATAGCCAAAGGAAGCAGAGAAAGCTTTTTATCCTGTGCTTGGTTTATGGCTGGCCGGGTAATATTAGCTTTATAAAAATGCTAATTAAAAACTGCCACTTCTGTTTACCTTCACTAAAATGTGTGGTTCTTTTTCTCACACCCTCAGCTATTAATTTAATGTTGCCTTGCCTATAGCTGCAATATTTTGATAACACAGCAACTTCACGTTAATTTTTGAATGTTTATATCTTGGGATAATGCAAAATGTAAAGCCTTTGTAACCTTACTCACACCATCTGTATCTGTCTTTATTGTTTCACTTGATCCAAGTCCTTTAATTCTAACTGAACACCAGCAGTATTTTTCGTAAAGTTTCATTTAAAGATAAATATTGGAATGTACTGGGGGACTTGGGGGAGGGGAGGGGGGGGAAATATTTGCCAAACTTAAGCTGTCCATAGACTTAACTATTGTGAATGTCATTGTTTCATTTTATTATGGTGGTTGACTTGACTCTGATGTTCAGTTTGTATTTTTGGAATTGCTTTTTTCTTAGAATTAAAAGACCAACATTAAATGTGTGTATTTTTTGAGAGAGGAGAATGAGTTTTGATTCTGTATTCTTGTGAAGTACATACTTGGTGGCATCCTGCCATCCCTTGTTTCTCTGTCTCTAACTTTCCTGTTACTGTCTTGGAGACACTTGCCCTGCACATAAACACTAACTAGTGTTCTAGCTATGCTTGAGGGATGCTTTGTTACAAGGTGTCATGTACTGGAAAATGCTGCAATAGTGCTGCTGAAGATACAGCAAGAGTAGCAATTAAAGCACACCTACAACTGCCTTTCTCTCACTTTATGTGAATTTCATTGTATGTAGTAATGGAGTGTCTAAAGGACAAATACAAATATTGCTGTACATAATTATCTCATTTTGGTATGACTTGATCATTTATGTATGCATGTGTGTAAATATATGTAATTCAACTTTGTTGTGGTCACTGATTTGGAACCATTTCTGTGTGTATCAGATTTAATATTTTTCCATTATATATTATTTGTATTACAGTAGTACTTAGGTAGGTGAAGTCTCTCTTGAGGCCATTCTAAAACTGTAGGCATCACATGAACAAGACAGCAAAGAAATAATGGCACATTACTGGTCAGAATTGTAAAATAATTGTCATGGCAAACTACTTGTCAAATCATTGTTCTCAACAAAAATCTTCAAGAGGAGTTTTGAATAAAAACTATGCTTTTCTATGCATAACAGGCATTTTGAGTGAGATTACAAAGGAATTTTGAAAAATCTCTCAGCATGATATGTGAAATGAAAGTCATTATTTTGATTTAACATGAATACAGAAACCAAAAAAGGCCTTGAAGGTGAAGACAAGAAGCTTGTTGTCTAGGGAGTGGGGGGAAAGATAAGTGGATGAACAAAAAATGGTTGTGTCTTTGGAACATCCTACTAAAGTGATCTTTAGTGTTGTATTTTAAAAGGAAATTGGTGAATTGAGATGGAACATGCCAAGGCTGGAGACAGAGCAATAGTCAGAACACAGTGATAACGATGAACTGGATAGGAGCATCAGTTCTGTGCACAGAGGGAGGAGGATGAATCTTGCAAATGCTATGCAGGTAATATTTTTCAGGCTTTAAATTGTGTCATGTCTCTAGTTACCTCACATCTGCCTGAATGAAAAGTAACACAGCATTTAAGGGTATGATGGCAGAAAATGGTATTTTCTAGAAATAGAGAAAAGAGTTTAGGATGGCGAGTTGTGTTTGGTAGATGCTGAACTTGAGCTGATGGCTAAACGCCTGTGTGGAGGTGTCGGATCTATTGAGATCCTAGTTTGGTCAGAAAAACATAGTAATACATGAGGGGGGGGAAAAAAAATCTGAGTTGTCAACCTAAAGTATGTAGAAAAGTCAATTTCTTTTTTTGTAAATTAGGTCATCTATAGGTGAGGTATAAAGAAGAAAGACAGGGGAAAAGAGACTCCTTTGGAGTCCCTGAAGAAAGTTGAAAGGGGAACGACCATCTTCTAGAAAAGATAGTGCAGGACAATAGAAGGAAAAGCGAAAGATAAGTACAAGTAGAAGCTGTACACAGTCTGAGAATGAGCCTGGAATTCGATGCTTTTGCTAGTCTTTCACTCCTATTGTTCGGCAACAATGAAACAGAAGATTTTGTATTGTCATGATGTTTTTATCTGTTTTGCATTTATGAATCCCTTAATGTTCCTCTCGGCTAGCTCATTTCTACTATTTTTTTAATCAGATTTTTTCATATTCCAGCATTGAGATCCATATACCATAACGCCAACAGTTGTTCTGGTTTTCATTGATACCAAAAGGTTTTGCCTTGCAGATAACTAGTTTTTCAAATACAGCTGTAGCTCATACAGTTCTTTCCATATCTTCTTTCTCCTAATCTGTTCACTGGTATTATTTCACCAGTGTGTATTTTTTTTGTGTTCTAATTTGTTTCCAGCCTATTAATTTGACAGTATTCTGTTCTTTTGCTGTTACTAGCTATTTTGTGTTTGGCATTGATTGACTTCCATGTGGTTTTGGTTTCCTAGTCTTCTGTTTACTTAATGTCCAGTGTGGTAGCATTAACTTGCCATCTTGACATCTGGAGTCTTACTCTAATAAGCTCATTGGCTTCAAAACCTGCTTTATAGCAAGAAGCTAATTAATAGTTCTATCTTGCTGTACATAAAGTTTGTTCTTCCATAAGCACTACTTCTAAGTACTTAATTTGTGCTCTACCATTCCCTAATAAATACTTGCCAAACCGTTGCTATTATTGCATTCACTTGTGTCATCATCCAATGTGATAGTTACTGCTTTGCTATGTACATGTTTCTCTCATTCATGAACACTACTAAGGTTACCTACTTTTTTTTTTCACCTGCTTGCTCTAATTTGGTATTCATAATTTCACAAATTGGTTGCATGATAGCAGAGATTGGAAAGCAGGAAGATAGTAAAATTCTAGAGATTATCAACAATGGTTGGAAATTCAGAGAAGGGGAAATAATGAACAATTGGAAAGGTTTTCAGGCTGTAGGATGTTCAAATATATTTGTAGTGGTAGCAGGGGGAAAAGGTGAGCCTAAAAAGGGGAAGAATATAAGGTAGAACTAAGAATTGATCAAGATAACAATGCAGAGTTCCTTGGTTAGGGAAAGTGATGCTTTTTGTACAAAATCAACGCTCAAAACTGCCCTTTCTGGCAAACTGACTAGGGAGGCTAACTGGCTTGTTGCAGAAAAGTATGTATATATAAATATATGTAATATGTATACTTATGTGTAGAAATACATGAGTCTGAGTAATACAATAAGAAATGAATGTATTTAGTTACAATAGGGATTTATTGTTTTTAAGGAAGTCTTTAAGTGGGCTGTGAAATGCTTATTAAAAAGATGGCCTTTGATGGACTGTTAAAAAAAAAATTTGCTAACTCAATCCTTGCCTTCTTTCTTCCTATTCTTTTTCTTCTCTGCTTGTGGTAATGAACCCAGGTACTGTAGGTGCTCACCTGCCTCAGTTATTCAGAGGTAAGTGCTGAAGCTTTAGAATGGGAACTCCTATTTGTTTGACCACTTGGCGCTTGAGTCTGCTTCCTTCTTATCAGTCTTGTGGTGTCATCTTGTGGGAGAGAAGTGACTGGGAAGAATGATTTCAGGAGAGGCAGCATAAGTGACTAATGGCTGAAGCATACTCAGGGCTTTGGGGAGGGTGGAGTCTGGTTCTGCCCTTTTCCTGTTCAGAGAATGTAATGAAGAGTCTTCTCATTAACTGTTTGGAACTGGGATCGATTGAACTGTCAGAAGCTTTTTGAATGGACAGTCATAGGTATCTTTTGACTTGACTGTGATTTTTACCACTCCCTGAAATCATCCAGTGTAACATAAAAGTGACCTCAATTAGATGGTTAATGTCAGGTCCTTTAACATAATGTTGAAATACAGACTATAGATAACATGCTTTTAGAACTTTCCTCTTGGTAACTGTATGCCTTCCTTACACACCTGTATTCCAATTTGGCAGGTAGCAGATGGAGAGTGAAGATGGTATCTTGTTTCCAGAAACTTGGTACATACTAAGGGAAGAAAGGGACTTGAGCTGTATGGGTTCCAAGCCTCATTAACTGTCCTCAACTATAGCAATTGATAGCATGAGAGAAGATGATGTAATTCAGATGCTTCTGGTAAAACTTCAGCAGTGTAGGTGTGTTTACCATTAAATTTTTAATTTTATTATTATTTATTATTATTATTATTATCTTTACCGCTGATAAAATTCAACAATTACCTTAAGTAAACTGTTGGTTTTGAAAACAAAATCATACAATAAGGCATATAGCTTTTGATCTCCTCTGCAATAATTTGAGAATATGGTGCTTACTCACCTCTGTACTTGCATTCCTCCTGTCTGAATAGTGAGTTTCTGTGATAGGGTACTACTGGAGCAGGGGGGGAGCATGGAAAAAGAAGGGCTTAACATAAGCTATTTCTCAGGAATAACTGAGTGGTATGTCTCCTGTCTGCACCAAAAGTTGGTAAGTTTTAAAATGAAAGTCCCAAAGAGAATTGTTGTTTGAAACTAGGGAAGGCACGGGAACTGTTAGTTTTTTAAAGACATCAGATATAGCTCAATATACTTAGTTTTAACTGTTGGGGACAATGAGTCTTTAGGACAGATTGCCATGTAAATATTTACTTTAAAAATACTCAGGAAATAAGGAAAAAAAAAAGTAATTGCTGTGGCTGGTTGAATAAAATTTTTAACAAGGTAGTCTTACCGCCATACCACATGGTCATGGACTCTGGGGATAGTGCTGCAACCTGGCAAATGAGCAGAGTTAAACAAGGAAGTGTTGCACTGCTGAGTATGTGAGATGCAATGGACTTGTGCCAGTCTGAGGTGCAAGGGTAGTGTGTTGTACATGGGAAGAAGTTAAGGCAGAAGGTGTCATTTCTCACAGTGCGCACTTTGAGAGACCAGGGAAGGGAAGTTTTGCATGCATTTCTGATGTCTTTGTCCAAAATGGCTTTTGTTACTTTTCACTGTGCATGTACCTCTTCAAGTCAAACCGCTGTTCCTTCTACAATTAATTGCCTAATCTGGTAACATAATGTTGTACCTTAGTGTTTTATGGTATCTACTTCATCAATTCAAAACACAGTACAAAAAGGAAGTTCCTGTTTCATTATTTGAACAATGTGGTTAGCACGCTTCCGGACAGGCCCAGGTTTCTCGGGAGTCTTATGAAATAGTAAACAAGCTCGGATTTGTCATGTGTATGACTTGATTAAGCTGAAAGAACTGCTCCAAAACTTTTGAGCTTTTAGTCTCAGGATCTTGTATATTCTCTTATGAATAATGTGAAATTATTACATATTAATGACTAGTAGTAATTTATATTATGGGATTCTTAATTGCTACAGTTTGATATTCTGTGATAGTACTTTCCTGTTTTCCTTCTATTTTTCCCTAGGTGTTTATTTTTAATATCTTGACTATACCTAATCAGAAATGAAAACACTTATGTTGTGAAATATTGTTTCTTTAGAGGCAGAAAATATAAGAATGGAAGCACTCAACAGATGCAATTGATGTTTGCTGCTGAAAAATACATTTATTTTTTAAATTTTTCTCATAGTTTCATGTGACTTATGTACTGCTGTTAATTGGAAATGCACAAACATGCACACAAGTTAGAACAACATATCAAGACCAAGTACCATCTGTAAAATCCTTTCTAAAAAGGGTTTGTGAGGACAGATGGCCGTTGGGTTAGAGCAATAAAGAGTTTTTTGAGTTCAAGTGTCAACTTGCTGCTGTCTTTCGGTGGTATCACAACCTTACAAATTCCAAAAATCTGTTCCTTGGGATATTTCCTCTCACTTTTTCTTTTTTGAGGTGAGAAACTTGGGACTTGGTTTAGTTACTAACAATACCCAACTAGACAAATAGTTTCTGAAAGTCACAGGTGCTGATTTAATACCAAGCTATCTTGACTGAGAGTCATACTCTCTTGCTTTGAACACAGAACACTACTAGTCTCAGTAGTATTGTTGACCTCTACTATAATTTTGCACAAGACAGTACCTACTATTCTTCCCAGAATTTCTCCTAACCTTACTGCCTGCATAATTGGAAGCTATGCTGTTCTCTGTGTGTGCGTGCAATAAACTGCAGGTGCAATATGGAATACAAGTATTAAGGTGCAAATATTGGAGAAAAAAAAAATTAAGGCTCATAACTGTCATGCATCTAAACTTCAAAACTAAATGTATTTTCTGTTACAAAGATGTGTCATTCTTATCTGACACCTATGTAAATCTTAAGTTATTTGCATTCATAAAGTTGATTTTGGATTACAGTGAGTAAGAACAGACTTTGAACACTGCATGAGGAAGAAATGAAAAAGCTGCATTACTAAAACCAAAGTTTTTGTTAGCTTAGCCTCCTTGATCTTTTGCAGCATTCACAGGTCAAACATTCTTCCTTCATTATAAAATGAAGAACACAAACACAGGTTTAAACTTCATTTATTGAAAAATCTGAGTTTTGCATAATTTTCTTCAACTTCTGCAAGTCTTAAAACATTTAATTCTGAATAAAAAGTTGATTAAGAAAAAAAATTAGATTTTCTCCTTTGTAAACTTTATACAATCAAAAGCAATCCAAATGAAGTTTTATTTAGCTGCAAGTTTAAATGCCAAATCCTTCACCTATGATCAACATATTCCAGCTGCTGCAGTCACAGCACAGTTACCTTTATAGTTACTCCCTGTTCTGTTTTCTATAACAAACCTTGAATGGGGAGAAAATAGAGCTCTCAGCTGCAAAATAATAATTTCTTCCAGATAAACTCTGCTGACAATTGTTGCATTATTTTCCTTCTACCAGAGACTGCTATTTGTAATCTGAGAAACTGATGCAGTTCAGTCTTGTGTCTCTGATCAGAGAAGTCTGCATTCATTAGCTAATACACCATACTCTTTTGCCACTGGATGTATAACCACTGTCAGACAGGGACAGCGGAGCAGCTGGGGAACTTAATCCCTTGAGAGGTGCCCTTGGAAGACTTGGCAGAGCTCATCTGTTACAGGTCTAAGCTGAAATCTAGAATCTAGTAGCTTTGATATAAGAGGTAGATGTCTTAGTCACAGCTTCACAGAGCTGGTTCAGCATTTTGCAGATGGTTTGTAACATCACGCTCATGGTGATGCAAGCAAAGATAGATCTCCTCTTCTAGCAAAAGGGGCAGAGCCCTAAGAATCTTATTTGCCTGTCCTGAAGGGACCTGATCAAAACCTTGGAAGCTGACTTCAGTGAGCTTTGGCTTATGCCCTGATGTAGGCGCATGGTATACATTGGTAGTGGGAGATACACAGGGAAATGGCAGAAAAATATTATTTGCCACTGTAGCAGAAAGAATTAATTTTTCCTAGACTTTTCCTGATCACAGAAATAAGCTTTCAAATTCCAGGCAGTTTAGAATATAAAGCACCAGGTGGAAAAAGAAGATATACAGACTCCTAAAGGGAAACAATCTTATTTTGCACACAGCTTTGTAGAAATAAAAAGTAGCTCAACAGCCTTTGGAGCCCACTATAACAAGTTCTGTAAGGAATAATACTTCTGCTTATAAAAACTATGTAGAAATATTATTGCTAGGTCCTGTTGTCTGAAGTTGAAGTGCTGTTTCTATTTATTGGAGCCCTTGCTAACATCTACTTCATTTGAACAAAGTGTTTCCTCATGCATCTATTGACCCTGTTGCACATCCATAAAATAATTTTTTATTACAGAAAGCCTCAAAGTTGCAATTCTGCTGTTCATACCCAGATGACCTAACAACAGGCACAACACTAATACATACACTTTTTTAAAAGTGTTTTTTAAGAAAGTGGTTTTTAAAAACACTTTTGTGATGAAATGTAGTTTAACGCATTTATACAGGAAATTTCAGTGACTTGGCCCACTGTAAAAATTACTAACTTTGAACTATTAAAAAAAGTTAATTCTCATACAGCAGGGGTTTTGGCAAAAATTCTCCATACCCTCCCTACACTGCTAAAAGCCACTTCATCCAGAAATTAAAAGTTACTGATCTGAGGATAGCTTTGCCTTAGTTAAGTGACATTACATACTCAGTTGATCCTAAAATTTGAAGCCTGTACTTATTGCTCATGTAATTCATGCCTCACTCATAAATAGCTAGATACAGAAACACTGCTCATATGAGCTGAGTATACTTACATAGTGAAAAGACTTGTGAGGGTGAGCAACCAGGGAAAGTTTAGGCAAATAGCTTTGGTTTTTCATGCCTATGTAAGTCACCCTATTAACTGCTACATTACTCATAGATACAGTAGACAAAAATAAAAAATAAATTGGCAAATAGAAGGGATTTGGAGACTACAGAAATTAATGTTAAGGTAATGTTTTCCACATACTGTGACCCTCTGCCCTTTATTAAAGGGAAAGAATAATATGAGAAATGACTTCTTGAAAATTATCTATTACATGAGGTTACAGTAACTAAGAGTTTGCCAACCATACTTCAAGGTGTGTGTGCATTTGTTTGTATACCATATAGTCAGTTCTCTTGAATCTCATGTAACAGCCAAAAAGGAAAATAAGGTTGTACAACGACAGGACAGAAAGATTTATGAACAGGAATTGCACCTATTTTTTTTTTCAATTCTTTTCAACACTGCCTCAATTTCACATTGATGATGCTTTTTTAAAGTGCTGACGTTAGTCATCTGCATATAAAAAGAGTTCTCATTTTGTTCTCAAAATGTTAGCCCAGCGTTTCTCCATGATGCCGTACAATAAAAGCTGAGGATTTTTAAAAACATGTAACTCTGAAGATAAATGACAGTAACTACAGACTACCCCTGTGGGCCCCAATCCTGTAAACACTTAGGCACATATGTAAATTCACTCAATGTTTAACAGCAGATAAACCAATGTCTAAGTTACCATTTAAATTTTTATGTGAACATCAAAAAAATGTCAGTATTAACATTACTTTGCATATGCACCAAGCATCCTGTGCGCTATGCATAAGTTAGTCATTAACAGTAATTAACAAATGCTACAAGTACAAAAAAAAATATTCTTAGTAGCACTTGCAAAAATGAAAGAGCTTGGGGCAAGGCATCTGTCAAGAAAAAAAACCAAACAAGACCATCACCAAAAAGGCCAACGTGCGTTGAATACCTGATGTCTACTGCCTGTTCAAAAGAATCTGAAAGGTCATGTTTTTCTTTTTTTTTTTTCTTTACTGTAGTAGTTTATTGCTCTCCCTCTCCCCCCATACCTGTTATATTGTTATGATCATACTGAATATTAAGTTCTACTTTTCCTCTTATCTTCAAAGAGACTTTTCAACATGTAAACCTGAACAGCTGATACCACCACCATTACTCCCAAGTTGACCATGGACCAGAAATTCACTCTGTCAAAGTTGCTTTCTTGTATATTTCGGTCACGAGCCTCAAATGCTCTGAGCAGGGTCTGAATCTGGACACTTTTGCTTAATCTGGTTTTGACACTGTTGATGGATTCCTGGTAAGTAACAAAAGTGTATTTAGAAGAAAAAAGAACACCTGAGTTACATTTATAGCTTGCAACACATACAAAATATTAATACTGTATTATGACCTGTAATTTAATTTCTTGCTAAGTAAACAGTTAATTTCACTTTAAAATATATACCACATCACAGAGTTTTCATTAATTTGTCTAGCCTGTTTATCATATATCACCTAAAAAGGCTTAATTAACACAGCATTAAGATTCTATAGTAATTTGTTTTTTCCCTTTTACAGGCTAGGGAGGTTAGAGTGAAATCAAACCTAAAATCAGTTGTAATACTCCACGTATCTTGGGGAACTGTGATTCCAAGTATTCAGACAAGTGAAAAGCAGTGATCTCTACAGAACTAGTCTCAAAATAAGTTATGTAGTAGCAGGCAAATGTAGGGTTTTTTTCTGCTGGATAATCAAGTTAAGGCACTTTTTAATGCAAACTACTATCAGGACTACAGCTGTAGCAAAAGAAAAATAGTAGTACAGTAATGTTACATTCCCATCTTCTTTTTATGCTTTTGCTGTAGTGGCTATGAACTGCTGCTTCAGCTTTGACACTAAAGCAGAACTTTGACAATAAATTGTGAATAGGACAACTGGAGGTCCTACAAAAGACACACAGTGTGTCTCAGGGAACCAGAGGAAGTACGTGAACACTCTGGCCATAACAGCAGCAGCAGGATCCACTCCTTATTCTGCGTTTACAAAGTAAACACCTGGTCCTATAATCTGTTAAAAGTTTCATCCACAACATAATACATAGTCACAACCTACAAAGCTGATCTCATGAAGTGCTGATTTATGTTCTTGTAATTATGGGACCCTGAAGTAACTTTTAGTGAGAAGAGTAACGCGTGCAGTAACAGGAGGCTATAAATTAAACAACAACAGCAAAAAAGGTTAAACCCAACAGTAACATTTTCTCCATGGCCATTTTCTCTGTTGCATATTTAACAAATATTTCGAAAGAGCTATTTTTGGAAGCCAAATAATTTTATGATGATACTAAAGTTCACGTGTTATGCAATAAGGAACATCAAAACCATAGAAGAGCTTTAAAAATAATACACAATTCCCCATTTTCCCCAGCAAATATGTTCTTTATCTTTTAAAAGTTAAACTACTAAGTGTTTATGTAAGTCCTCACAGTAATATATAAATTATTGAAGATAGAAATATTAATCCATACACTGGTTGGGGCACTTCTGCAAGGATGGGAAGAAGAGGCTAACACAGTACTTTATTTTCAAACATTGATAAAAATCTGTGCAGTGATTCCAACTACATCATTGGGATTAAGCAATACTTTAATACTATAAATATTCATCTCATTGCCACTAGGGAAAAATGTCCCATTTTAGCAGTAGGAAGAAAGGAAGCTGAATTGGAAACAGAGTGACTTTGAGAGCTAGGCAGTTTCTTCTTGCCAATTAAGGGTCTATTCTGAAAATAGTCTCAAGCTTCTGTCTGGAAGCAAGAGATCCATGGTGCTAGGCTTCACGCATCAGTAAAAGCAATGCATGGCACTGGAATAGTTTCCAGGATGATGCACCAGGCCAAGGCAGAATAAGTGACACTGAGTTTTTTTCCAAATGTTCTTACACTGAAAAGAATTAAAGATCAAATACTAACCAGAATGTCTTCCAATTTCATATCTAGGAGATCTGTGCCTGTAACATACTTCTTCCAGTCTTCCTGATCTTGTCCATCTTCTCCCATATTGTCCAGGATCAGTTCAAAGAAGATCACCTTTTCAGAAATAGTACTGAATGTGTTGTCAAAGCAGAACATGTAATCCCCATCTTCTGTTTCCACCCTGTGCATATAAGCAAAATGTCATTAAATTAACTATACTTTTTGTGCTGGTTCTCAAAAAGCGATTTTTTTGTAAGCAAACTTTCCTTTTTAAGACTGACAATCATGCACTTAGAAATAGCTGAATATGCTTTTTATATAAAAATAAGAACTCCAAAGACACATTACAGATTACACAGTCACAGCAAAACAATCCCACTGACTCTAAAGGCTTATAATGATGAAGACAAAAGCTTACTTTCATTTTCCTTTATTGGGATTTTGAATCATTGTTAATCATTACAAAAAAGCGGTAATGTGAGTGGAATTCTTATACTCTATAGTAAAATTACAATAACTACTACATATTTTGATAAAAGAACTGGAAAAAATAGGGGACTTTTCAGCTTATTATTTATATGACTGACAAGATCTTTTGATATTAGATGTGGAGACCTTTTTCAAGTCCACAATAATTATTTTTGTTCACTGACCACTAGCAGATATCACTAAAACAAAAATATCCTTCACTTTATGGTAAGATCCATGTAAAAAGCATTCAGTGTTTTTAAAAAGGTAATTGGTATTCTCAAACTGTCCTATTAGAAAGTCTTTTGTAATACTAAGGAATAAAAAGTACTCGACCTTTATTTTAGTTATATTTGTTAAAGAAACCAGAAAAGTACTTTACATAACACTTCTAAGTTTGAAGATTTTAAACTTACGTATGAACTCCATCTGATTTTCTTTCATCAAAAACTAGAGTTTCACCTTTTGGAGACAGTAGATGAAAATCAACATCTAATCCTGCTCCATCTAGAACCTGTGAAACAAACAAAAAAAAAACCCTCCAACCAGTGGAATTCCTGTTTGCATTGCTGATGGCAACATTTTTAGGGAAGGCAAACATTTTTAGGTAAGGGAACTGACACAGAAAGAATCTGAAAGCTGAATCTGTCTGTATGAGTTCACACCAAGTTAACTGGAAATAGATTAAAAACTGGTTCAACCCAAAAGCATTTTAGCCATTTCAAATCTTAAACTAAACATGATCTAATCATGCTAGGCTGGGCTTATATTGAACCTTTCCCTAATAGTTTTTAAGAATGCATACAATTTTATGAATGGGTAGGGTTAGACAACCTCTAAGAATACCAACGGATGGCTAAATCTAGCATTTCTATGGCAGACATCATTGATCGGTAAGTACCAGTGCTAGTTCAGTGGTAGAAAAATTTTATAACAAAAATCTGTCACTTTTATGTATATACACATATATATTTGTACAAGAACACAATTTGTGCAGTGTCATCCCTAAGATCTCTTTGTTGGGTGAATTAACAGCATAGAAGACAGGACTAGGCTTCTAATACCAATCAAAGCTGTACCACAGACCTTCTCACATTTTAATGCAGATTTAAGGTCTGAATTCTCCCAGGGCATTCTCATTTCCCAAAGGCAGAAGGAATTGAAGGCATTTAGCTTCCTAAGCTCATATAAGTGTATACAGAATTACAAAACTGTGCTGCTTTAACTTTATAACACGGCTACAGTTGTATCACTACATCTGTTGCATTGTAGAAATTCTCTATAGGGAAGGTAGTAACTGACATTACTTTTGTAATACATAAATGACATACATTTATGACATTACTTAGGTCCATGCTAGGGGATTTTTTTGTTTGCTTGTTTTCCAGTGAGCTATTTGAGTATAGCAGTCTGCTCCTACTGAAATTGAGGGCAAAGTTTACACCAACTTGAAGTGACACTGGAGACTTACCAAAAAAAGAGAAAGGACAAGGAAAATTAGTAGCTAACAGCTGATCAAATTAAAAAGCATACATAATGACATACCTTTAGGGCTATGACACAATCTAAACACCCGGAACAAAACTTCATATCAGCGTAGTGTTTATTGCAGTATGTCTTTGGAGAATGACCTGCATCTCTATGTTAAATATTCCAATGCTTTAGTGACTAACAATTCAGGACAATTAGGTACAAAATAAATATTTCCAGTAACATACAGAGCTCCTTTTCTACATATGCAAATAGAAAGATGAATTGTTACTGTTAGCAGTAGTGCTGAGAAAATTATGCCTGAGTAGAAATAAATTCACCGTTATACACATTTGTTCTCTCTAAAATAAAATTTTTATTTTGATTATCATTAAAATAAAAACCTACTAGGTCAGTGCAAAATAAACTTCTGTTTTGCTTAGACAAAGGGCTCTGGACAAAGCTTGAACACCTCAATCTTTCGTTCTTGTTCAGTTTTGCATGTGACAATAATTAGAAAATAATCAGGAATTTCAGCTTTGTATTTTCAGTTGGGAAGCAGAGGGAAAAAAAGGAGGGTGGGGGTGGAGAGAGACAGATCCCGGCCAATTCGCAGGCACAGTAGCAGGATGGGAAAATATTCACTGCAGCTTCCCTCACTGTGCCTGTTCTACTGAAAAAAATCTTTATTTTAAGGAAAGAAAAAAAAAAAAAGGCCACGATCTTCCCCAGAGATATCTGAGGAACTCAACTCTTCCCGAGAAGGGCATCAAGACCTTAATGTTAGTCTAGTTAAATAAGACTGTTTTTGAAAAACTTTCATCGTTGAGATAAAAGGTGTCTAATATCAACACAAAGATAGGTAAGGGCATCAGCAACAACTCTGTTTATGCTTTAGAGCTACCACGTAAGGTCGCAGCCATTAACTTTCTACGTTTTTGCCGTTTTAAAGGATGGCAACTTGACATCTTCTAAAGTAAAAAAAAAATAAAATCTATTAGAATATTTAAAAAAAGGTTGTAAAAATATTTTTTTCTCCAAGGATACAGCTTTTAATAGTCTGCAATTCCAACGTGGATTTGCGGGCGCCACACCAGGCGGGCAGAGCCCAGCCCCGCGGGGCGCGGCGGCGAGCCGCAGGCAGGGCGCGCACCCTGCCCGGACCGGGATGTGCGGGCAGCGGGGCGGCCTCCCGCCGCCGCAGCTGGCTGGGGAAGGCCGGCGGGATCACCCGGGCCGCCGCTCGGGGAAAGGGCACCGGGATCCCGCTGCCTCCCCAGGCACTGCCGCTCGCAGGGCCGCGCTGGCGGAGGACCGCAAGGCGGCTCCAGCCGTGGCCTGGGCGAGGGATGGGGAACCCCAGGAGGGCGGGAAGAAGCTCCCGGCAGCAGAGCCGGGCGGTGCCGCCGCCGCTGGTGGAGCCTCGCCTGTGCAAAAAGGAACCGGGAGCCGAACCGCCCAGCGCCGCCCACGGCCCAGGAACGGCAGCGACGCCGTCGCGGCAGGATGCGGGACCGCCCGGCTCCCTTCAGGACTACCCCGCGGGGAGGCCCCTCGCCCTCCCGCGGCGACCCCGGTCGGCCCCGCAGCCAAGCCGCCCTGCCCTGCCCGACCTGGTACTCGAGCTCCAGCGAGGCCTCCTTGCGCATGGGCTGGTAGAAGCACTCCTTGCGGCCGGCGGGAAGCGTGAAGGTGAAGTCGCTGTCCAGGGAGGGGCTGAACTCGGCGGCGCCGGGCGGCGGCAGGAGCAGCGCGAAGCACCCGAGCGGCAGCAACAGCTGCCGGGGCCACGGCAACGGCCCCATGGCGGCAGCGACCTCCGTGCGCGGGGCCCACCCGCCGTCACGGAGCGAGCGAGGAGCGGCGCCGGGCCCCGGGGGGGGGGGGGGGCGGGGCGGGGCGGGGCCAGGCCCGTCCCTCCCGCCGCTCCCCCAATCGTAGCCACCGCAGCACAGCTCTCCACCCGCCCACAGTGCACCGCGGCAGAGAGACATGATAGGTCGGTTTCACCTCTGCTCGAGACACCCATCCCCCTCCCAGGTACAGCAGTGGCGGCTGCGCAGCGTGAAGGGGGGCTGCGCATGCGCTGCAAGGGCCTCGCGGGCCTCGTCTTTAATGACCCGCGCTGTTTGAAGTGGGGTAGGGGCCGGGCTCTGGGGACTCCCGTGGGGCGGGAAGCGGGGTGCTTGGACGGGGCTCCGAGGCGCCGCTGTTACCGACACGAGTCTCCTCGGAGCCGAGGGATAGCCCCTTTCCGCCTTTCCCTTCCCGTCGGGGCGGGCGGCTGGCTGGCGGCTTCGGGCCGCTGGTGGGAGAGCACTGAGGCAGGTGAGCGCCCAGTGCCGCCAGCTCTCGGCTAGCCTGGGCACTATCGCTCTGGGTCCTCGGGGCGCGGCCCCTCTGCCGCCGGGCGCCCCACAGGAGCGGCGATTGCCGTCGCGAAGCCGCGCCGCCGCGCTGGCGCTGGTCCTCCCTGCGGGGGCGCGCCGCCCGGTGCTTCCCGTCCGCCCGGGGCAGCCGTGGCCGGGGGCGGGCGGAGCTGCGCGAAGGCAGAGGACGGATCGCAGCTGGGCTGGGTGCCGGCCAGCTCCGGCCTACAAAGCCGGGCGGCGGAGGGACCCCCGTGCCGCTGGAGAAGGGCGGGCGGCGGCAGCGCCTCGCCCGGGAGCGTTGGTTTCTCTGAATCATCTGACTGTTTCCCATCAAAATATCTCAAGCCTGGTCTGCAAAGACTTATTTGCTGTGGTGAAGGCTGCCCCCCGGCTTAGTAGCTCGCATCCTCTGTGCTGTCAAGTCCTCGCTGCTCTGACTTTTTAAATTTCGCGGGTCGTTGGACAGCGAGGCAAGTTTTGTGTATTCGTTATGCATGCGCTATTACTATTTTTAGGCACCCTGCCAGTTGCATGGGACTTCTGAAGTAACCGAGATGCGTTGTATATGAGATTTTTGGCAACTAACGTATAGCAGGTTTTTCCAGTTTTTGTAAGTGGCAATTCCATGAAGCTTCTCATACTTCATGAATACATACAGAACTCTTTTTCTCAAAAAAGACAATTTGTATAGAGTAATTTTTATTTAGTGAACATGGGAAGAGGCAGCGTACAAAATGTATATTTACATTTGGAAATTCAGTATTTCCTTTTTCCTATTTTTTTCCCTTCCTTTCCTTTGTTTCTATTTGCCTTATTTTGGTATCTTTAAAAATATCTTTGCAAATAGTATTCGCACACATTTAAAAATGTTTTAATGTTAAATATTATTTTAGCCGTATGTGTGATACCAATGGACTATAGTATGTGGACTTGGTCTAAAAGTGCTGCTGATGAAGACCTGCTTGCAAATTTACACTCATTACAGAATCAGCTGAGGAGAACTGAAAAAAACCTACAAACTGTGGAGGAAGAGCTTTCCAGGTATGAGTGTGTTTGGGAATGAGAACAGCCTGTCTCTTGTAGTGTAAATCTGTCTTAGTCAGTGTAATGGATTATTGCAAGTAGCTCCTTTTGTCTTTTTCTTTTGAATACTCTTTATGAGCAATTTAAAAACAATGAAGACAAAATGGTATATCAACTCTTTTTTTTTTTTTTTTTTTTTTTACCCTCCGTCCTAGCACTAGTACATGTGAACATTATGGCCACTGCTTTGATGAGGCCGTAGACTTCACTCTGGAGGACCTTGTTCAGCCTAATTGCAACTATCAAGGCTTTTCCAACTGTAAGAAGAATGCTGGTAAAACATCTTGCCAGGATTTTCAGAGAAAATCCGAAGTAAATATTGTACTTTATTACTTATTTTTATTACTCTCGTTTTTTGTTCTTTGCTATGTTTATGAATATTTTTTTGGTTTTAGGGCTTGGAGTTGATACACTCTAGCATTGGGCAATTATATTGATGGAGCAAACTCTCAAACATAGTATGATTTAAATACATTTGTTCTGCAGAGTTTCCATTGATGTATATATTGCTTACATATGCATATATGTGTGTGTGTGTGTGTATATGTATATATATATATATATATATATAAAATTTCTCTTATGTCTAGGCTTACTCAGTATCCATAACTTCTGATAAAACTGTGGAAGAAAATGAACGTCTTAAGGAGAAGCTGGATGCCCTTCAGGAGCAAAAAGAATCTTTGGCTTCTCAGAACCACTACCTAAAGAATAGAGTGGAAACAATGAACTTCGAGTTGATGCAGTCAAAAACAAGAGTATGTATCTTCAGTGTGTTCATTAAAAAAACTCCTAAATCCAAAAAGCACCCCAGTGACCATGACTTTTGAGTCTGTAATTCCAAGCAGAACATGCTATTTTTTTGTCTCGCCTTAATCTATCTAAATTTAATATTTAAACTTTAAAGTTTAATATTCTATTTTTTCATAATATTCAGCATTAATCTTGTAACAGAATAGTTTGGAATCTATTTCTCCATGAGAAAAACAACTATATTAATTATGAATTCTATCTATTCATGTTCCGAAGTTTAATCTAAAGCCATTAAGTCACAGAATGAAGAATACATTATGTAAGAAAATAGTTCAATAAGGTATTTAGTACTGTATGTTCATGTGTCTGAGCTACGTTAAGATTAATGTGAATAATAATGACATGGTAGTCATTTGTCTAGGAAATGAAAAATGTTGACCTTTAGGTAGGATTAATACTGCTATTTTGAAAAAGTGAAGGTGAGTTAGAAGGAAATATTGTATCTAATAAATCATTACAGGTTTTTTCAGGACAACTATGTTCTTGTATTTGGTTTATACATAACATTAATAAAACATAGCTATGCTTAATGCTTTTTGTGTGAGAAATGTTACCTCCAAGACAGTACAAATAAGTAGATAAACAAAACGTTTGACTGTCTGACATGGAAAGAACAAATAGTGGAATATAAACTTTTGGGGAAAACCAAGAGACAAGATCAACATGTAAAGAAATCACTCTGCTAGACAGCATATCACACTGGAATGGTGCTAGGGAACTGGAAGGATATTAAATGAGCAGAAAATTGGAGGTCGGTTTGTGTAGATGAACAAACATCTTCTACAGTAAGGTTAAGAGCACCGTGTCATTCAGTAAACAGATTGTTCTTACGTGTCTCGCCTGAAGGTATATATGCAAGTGTTAATGAAACCCCAAATATGTTTGTATTTCAGATTTCTTATCTTGAATCGACTTCAGATACACGTTTAGGCAGCATTCTGAAGTTAAAAGAACAGATTGTAAACTTGGAAGCAAAAGTTTCAGCTCAAGATAAAATTCTGAGGTAATAAGTGTACTTTTAAATCAACATTTTATTGTGGTCTGCTTGCCAGTCCAGTCTCTTTTTCAGGATGACATAATTATTGGTACTGTGTGGGTCATGTAATCTGGGGCTTGAAACTTTCATTTTGGAGCTGTATATAGGAGGAGAGAGGTGCTTTATTTTGTACTGATATCTTATATATGGGGAATGTACTTCAGGAAATGGAGGAAAAAATAATAAAGGCTGGTAAAAAAAAACCCATTTGTAATGTACGCTAAACATGAATGTGCCCTTAAAACTGACTAGAGTGATTGTATGCTACGTGACTGCATACCTTCTGTGGTGAACAAGCATACATATTTTCAAACATGACTGTGCAGCATGTAGTGTAAAGGATTCTTTCTTCATGAATATATTAATCAAGGCAAATGGCCAAATAAAGCTAGTGTAAACAGTGTCCAGAAGCTGTCAGGAAGACTTACCTGGCTGTCAGTTTATCTTATAACCTCATGCTATATAATATTCAATTAATATCTCAATAGTCTGTCTTCACAAAGCAAGTAAAAATACTTATATTTAACTTATATTTTAGCCTTGTTTCCCACATGTGTATCCTGACCAGTCGTACCTATCAGCAGAAAAATGGCGATTTCTATGTTCAGATTTCATGACACAAAGTCAGCTATCTGGGTCCTTGGCAATCAAGACATCTGATGGCTCTTGATGAGGTTTGGACACCACTCCAGACGGCAGACATACTCCTGGGGAGTCTGGAGACTACGGGTGTTCCAAACCTGTTTTTGAGAGTTGCAGCGTGTTTGACTAGTGCTTCTCAAGCATCATGTGCAGAAAAGAACAACAAAAATGTAGTTTCTTTACAATCTTTTAATTGTGCTTGTTTATTTGCTAGAGATGCAGAAGATAAACTAGATCAAAGCTGGAAAACAGGAATGGAAAGAGAAAACATGTTGCAAAGATATAAAAGGGACTATAAAAATCTGAAAATGGAGTTAAGTGAACGAAGCAAGCAAGGAAAGAGGTAGCTAAGGAATCTTAATAAATTGAATACAGAATAATAGCGCATAAGTGTTTATTTCCATTGGCAGATGTTTACTTTGTGGAAGCAAATTATTTCTCTCCATTATGAATGTTGGTTGTTTTTTTTTTTTTTTTTAAATGGGAAAATTCTGCTTGAAGATACTTATTATTTAAATAGGCACCTTTTAAATCTTCAAATTTGCTGGTAGTTGTAGGCTGATATCATACACTAGTAACCAGTTTGTCACCTGTTTTTACCCTTCAGAACAGATGTACTGCAGTAGAGAGTTGAAATATGTCCAGAATATATTTTTCCTGAATTATTTTTGACTTTGTCTTGCAAGAACCTACAGCATATGCTCAGTACTCAGTATTCAACAGTACTGAGTGCTGTATTTTTGGGGGTTGGTGTGAGAAAAGTGATAGAAACACAACTTAATCGAGAGAACATTTTTATGTTATTCTTAATCTTGCCTATCTCTATGGTACTATTGGAAAGGATGCTGTAATTCCATCCCAATCTCCATTTCCCTTTCCTATTGCTTCCTTTAACCTAGTGGTTGTGTAGCTACTGGGAGGGTTAGGTAATTTCTTTCAACTGTTGGAAGTTACCCTATACAATCCTATCACCTCCAAAATGTAATTTTAAAGAAACAAGAGGAATAAATAAAAAGATTCCTACTGCCCAATTCATTTAAGTGCATTATCTGAGCAAAAATTAACTGAAGTAATGACTTAGGAAAGCATTTCTTGAGCCTTTTGAATGCAAAACCCTTGTTTGGCTTGTCTATCTACCCATGAAATTACCTCTAACCTTCCTATAGCTAGACAAATGGAAATACTGTGGGGCTTGCACTACTGGTGAAGCAATATGTGTTGATTTATGTTCACTGTTCATTCAGAGCATGTGGGGTTGGAACTAGCTGTACTTAGTTACTAGTTGCAAATGTAAATAATTTGATACTTTAGAAAACTGAGCTTCTGCCAGGTGTTAAAGGCAACATATGGTGTTATAGTTAGTGTTAACAATTATTACAGGTTTTTTTAAATCAGTAATTACAACCGCTTACTATTCTTTGGCCAAGCAAACTGAAGTGCTTTAGACTATTTTGTTTGTTATTCTGAAATCCCTTTATCCCTTCTCTGAATACTTTTGCGATCTCCAAATGGGCAGTGGTCCGCAGACTGAGGAACACCAACCTGAGGGTAGGCTGTACTTACATGAGGCACTTGCCCCATCCCCACGGTTCTCTTAGTGGAAGAGAAACAAATGTTACTGAGCAGCGGTAATTCTTGTGTGCATGTATTGGGTGTCCTGAACAGACTGCATACCTGAGCTGTCCTGAGGTTACTGTTCCAACTTGTTCCTTAGTGAGTAATGATAGGGGAAAGAAAGAAAGGGGCAGGGACGCGGAGTAATAGAGCAAAATAGTAGGCAGTCTGGGTTGCTGCTTTGAACAGTTGCTCACCTGATACCATCCCAGTCTCAGCTTCCTTTACTATTATTGATGCCATCTCTCCAGTATCCCCCAAATAATTTATCCTTTGATCAGTTCCTGTCAGTCTCACCATAATTCCATTACGAGAGCTCCCTTCAGTGTCAAAATCTTTTCTAGTTCCCCTTGAGCAGTTTGAATTTTAAGGAGCACTGTTGTCTTCTGCTTCCTTATGCACACTATTCCAGTCCCTAAAATGGGCTTTTACTGGTAGGGACAGGAGGATGATTTGAATCAAACTCTTTGAAGGGGAATCATAAGTGTTTATTTTTACATTCTTAGTCTTATTGGAACTTTGTTTATGTTAATATGCAAAAATGATATTTAAAATTAATTTCTGCCTCGTGAAACTTTTTTTTATCTAGGGCTTGGAAAGTTGGAAGAAGAAAGGAAGTTACCCGGAGCAGTTAATTTAGTAATCGTTTTTAATAACTGGAGGAGATAGTTACATAATGACTGAAATTTGTAGTTTTTAAAATTGGTATGCTTCTTTGTAGAGCAGAACAGCAAAGAAATGAAGCTTTGTTGAACGCTGAGGAGCTGACAAGAGCTTTCAAAAAATATAAAGAGAAAATAACTGAAAAACTAAAAAAGGTAAGAGTTTTTTCTTCACTTTTTTTTGCCATGCTATTAGGATTTTCCTTCTTCCAATAAGCTGGGCGGCAAACAGCAACGGGTTCACCAGTGGGTCAATTGTGGGTCAATTGTTTCTGCTTGTTGGTGGCAAAGTCTTAAGAGAGATGGGACAGGGTAAGCAGCTGTTTGTGGTGATAACTTCAGTTATCCAATTTTAAAATGTTGTTGCACAGTCTGGACAGCCTGGATCTTTGAGGTATCCTAATACTGCTGCTGTTTCTTCTGTCTCTTGCTTGCCAGCTGGGAATTTTACATTTTAAAAGTATATGATCCTCTTAAAAGAACTCTTTTGACTCCATCTGTATAACCTGTTCAATGAAACATGAGCTAGAGAAGAGCTAAGATGAAAATGAAGTCATCTCCTAAAGTTCCAGTGGTCAAAATTGTAAATGCTTCCTGCCTTGTGGGAAGAGAAGATACAGGCCTGAGACAGTTAGCTCTTACAGAGAATTTTTATTTGATTAGACTTCTTTCCTTGTGGAAGGAGATTGCCAACTACAAATATGCCCTAAAATATTAAACCAAAATAACATTATTTTTTTCCCAAATGACAGAAGAAAAGAAAACGTCTTTGCCCCTCTCCTTTTCTTCACAGCAGTGAGCAATAGGATTATCTACAGGCTTACCAGAAGGAAAAAAAAAAAGAAACACCATAGTGTTTATAGTATTCTTTAAAAAAGCCTGTTGGCCATGGAAGCTTAGATTATTGTTGTACAGTAATGAAAAAAATTGCTTTTTAAGGTTAAAGCTGAAGAAGTAGCCTTGGGAAAACATTTAATTAATTGTGAAAAAGAAAAGGAGAAGTTGAATGAAAAGTGTGTCAGCTACAGAAAGGATCTAGACATCCTAGAAGAGCAATTAAGGTAATGCAAAGGCTTTTAAAAATTTCTGTACGGTTATTTGAGAAGAAATTGCATGTTACAACTGTCACTGTGAACGTGCTGCTCAATTTGTGTAGTTCAAACCAAATCAGGACCAGCATCAGTGAACATTTACGATCAGTATCAGCAATACAACAGACAAACCATAATACTAAACAGGTAAAAAATGTTAGCATACACTTACAAATTTCTAAATTCTTTTCTATAACTAATCCTTATAAGTTCTAATCCCACATACTGCCACATATTCACAGTAACAAGCAACAGCCCACCAAGCCTTCTGGGAGCATAGGTTCCCTTGCTCGCAGACTGCTTCTGTGGGCGATGTGGGTACCCTGGCTTTATGTATACCTGTCCTGCTGCCTGCAATCTTCTAATGTACATGCCAATAAGAAAGCACCCTATGAGTTCACTTACATGGCCAGGTGTGAGTCCCTGCTTGTCGCACACCATATTGTCAGTCCCTAGCTAGAATGAAGGATACTCTTGGCATCCGATGGGGAGGCTGCACTCAGGCCTGAACAGCGGTTGTGATGATGGCTGCAGCTTCTGGAAGTGTCAAACCAGGTTTTGACTGCTATTCTGTTCCTACTCCAAGGTCCTTTCCCACTGTTACGAATTTTTATATGTTTCTTTTCAAGCTGAAAAGAAACAGCCTTTGTTTCAGAAGTCTTTTGGTAATTCCCTCACTACTTTAATGACCTCACTACTAACCATCAGCTGGTTGTCTTTAGTGTTACTAGGTTTGGACAAACATGTCAGACAGTTGGGTATCCCATTCACACGCGCTGTCCACACCCACCTTCTTGTCTTAACAATTGTTCTTTAGGTTATTTTGGCAAGGGTGGGCAGTGTGTGAGCACCCTTACACTAGCTTGAGCCTGTTTAATAGCTCTCTGCTGCTGCTGGGTATCCTTCCTCTAGACTGCCCTCTTTTCTCTGCTAACTTGCACTGTGTTTGGCACTCATTAGGACCTTTGCCGAGCCAATTCAGTTTGCTAAATCAACAGGTACTTAAAGTGAATAATTTGTGATGGGCTAAAAACACAATTTGCTCACTGTACAGTCAGACATGAGGGGAGAGAAGAAATAGGACCCCTTCCTCCTCTTGTTAGCAGCAGAATGTTTGACTAGCTCAGTCTTAGTACATTATCTTCATCCCCATTGTCATTTTAGGTGTAGTTATATGGTTATTTTGTCTTGTTCTTAAATTTCCTTGGCTTCGGCACAGTTAAAGCCACCTTGATCTGTTACCTACCAGTGACTCTCCTGATAGTGCTTAAAACTTAATGAAGTTGCTCAAGAATGAAAAGAAGTTTATTCTCTCCTTTTGTGTACTGATAGCAGTTTGCATCTTGGTCCTTAGGAACAGTGAAAGCTTAGTAAAGCAGTGAAAAATTTTCTATCCTTTGTGTAGAGCTAATTCTAGATTTTGAGAGGGAGGACACTAGTAAAACATAGTTACGGTGTGTTCTTCTAGTACTTTTAATAACGAAAATCCTAGTCTACTTCTCTGTGTTGAGCTATACCTTTTAAATGGATATATTTTTTTTTAGGCAATTAAAGGAAGAGAATCGTAGCACAAAAGAAGAAGTTAAGACTCTAGAGGCAAAGAACACTGAAATGGTATCAATGCTGACTTGGTCTGATCAGAAGATCATTGAGCTTGAGAGTGAACTTAGTGAAAAAGAAATAGTACTTAGAGAGAAAAATGCTCTAATAAGTGAAAACGCAGAGCTGAGAGCACTTATGGCACAGCAACATAACCACTTGAAATTATGCCATCAAGAAATTGAGGATTCAAGGGGAGAGCTCAACGTACTAGAAACCATTATTTCCCAGTTGTCTCTAAGTACATCTGAAGAGGTACAGTAACTGATACATCCTTACAAAGTGTATTATGTGTCTTAAGCAATTCTAACTTGACATTGCATGGAGATCCTGTGAAGTTCTTGAGAAATAATCTGAGTAAAATATCTTTGGTTTTCAAGATGCATGGATGAAATGTTTTCTTAATTTAAATATTTTACTTTTGTCTTCTCATTCAAGGACGAGGAATAGGTGCTTTGGAATCGATTTATCAGCAAGCATTTTAAAGTTACGCTTTCCATTCCTCTGTTCTATGTATTGATTCTTCAGGTGTAGGTATATTCTCTAAAACATGATGATGTCCTATTATATGACATTGAGGTTCTTCTCAGTAGAACGCTATGACATTTTCCATATGGCAGACACATAGTCACACAGCCAGAGTCAACGTGTCACCTCAGCAATGGAGAAATTAGAGCAGGAGAGATGTTTGTAGGAACATTTTTTTTCTGGGAAAGAGAAGGCACACTTTCCCTGACTGCAAATGAACTTTTCTTTTACCGGGATGAACCCTGGCTTATGAGCCTGAAGCTTGTACTTGTGAAGTTTATCACTAAACTGAGTGATTGGAAGAGTCATGTAAAAAACCCCAAGTTGTGAACTGACTGAGGTTACTGGAGGAACTGTTTGGAAAGTCAGGGAGGGCTAGAGAGACACATGAGGTCAGGAGTACAGATTGCATCAGGTATCTTTATTTTTGAAGTATAAATGCGAGTAGCTGTAATGAAAACAAAATCGACAGTATGCTTTCTGTACAATTTTGGAGTTGTCAAAGTGACCTCTGCTGAAGAGAATATAGTAATTTTGTATAAAAAGGATGTTTTGGGCTGTTGTGACCATAGACATTTATTTGGAAGAGCCTTAAAAGTTGTTTTAGGGCTCTTTTGGAAAAAATATTTACATTTTTTGGAAAAATTCGGGATTATTCTAGTTATTTAATGGACTATTCAGAAGCCTTCTGTAACTTGAGGAAAAAATGGTATTAAATGCAGTCATCAAAATCTGAAAGGAAGCATGATGTGAGAATTTCAAGATGTGGAATTACTGATAGTATCTCCATTTACTTAATTTTTCACAGCAAAAATGTTCATGCTTCAGTACCTGTACAAAGATATCTAAAGGAATGGCCTCAGTTTCAGAGGGCCTTAACGCCCTTAATTTTTACTAATGCGAGACAAACCTGCAGTGCTCTGCAAGCACTTACTTAAGAGAATAACTTTAAAGATCAAGTTATCCAAACCTTTAACATCCTGGCATATGTGTCTTAAAATTTATATGCTAGTATAACACATGAATTAATCATGCTGTGCAGCAATAAAAAGTCAATTTTTGCATTGATCTTGGTTTTCCCTTAACTTCTAGTTTAAATGGCACCACTTGAAACACCAGCTATCCAGTTCCTCAACCAAAGAAGCGCTCTCTGAATCTTGTTGTGAATCAAATAAACCTTTGATTGCAGACCTAAGGTATAACTTTCTGGTTTCTGAACTATGGCAAGAATAGGCAGATAATAAGGTGGTATTGGAACTAGCATGTAGAAGGAATGTTAAATAATTATCTCCTCCTTTATAATAGCATTAAACCGGCAATGAAAGAAGCAGAAATTCAAAAGCCTCATGCAAACTTAACTATCTGTAATGGAGCTGAGCATCTTTCTAATAATAATGAAGGACAAGAAAATAGTAGGTTATGTGGCCTGGAAACAGAGCCTGTCAAATTGATCAGAAGTCAAGGAGGTAAGCTTTGTGAAATAGCTGTGCAGTTCTGTCTAATTAATCCACAGAATAGGAGTTTTTTGGTGGGGTTTAAATAGTTTTTATAGCGCTTTTTAAAAATATATCTCTGTGAGCTAACAGGTATGGTTTGTCGAACAGGGAGCATTTTGCCACCTTGGAATTCTGGAAATTGTCATGTTCTCCAGGCACAATATTCTCCTTCCTTTTGCTAGTTAAGTTACTTGTTCAGCAATATCCAAGTTATGAGTTGTGTTGAAATAGAACCATGTATTTTTTTCTTTATGCAGGTTATGCTAAGGTCTCTGATTTTCTTTGGTTCTTTTCTCTGTATCCTGCTGTTGCAGAATTTCTGTAGTCAATTCTGTGATTACTATTAGGACTGCTCTATGAAATGACATCAGGGCACTTATATAATGATTCTGTCTTCCATTTTTTTGTTTGTTTGTGGGGTTTTTTGTTTGGAGTTTTTTTGTTTGTTTTCCTGAGTCACAGCTTTAAGTTACATTAGGGGAAAAAAGGGGGGGGAAAAATCAACAGTCTTGTGTCTGAATACTATGTGTGTTAGTTCAATATGCTGCTATTAAATTATATTTCTCCTGTCTTTGGTTTGTATGATTATTTGCTGGAGTGCTGGTTTGTATGTTCTTTTATAAATTAATCTTACTTTTTTTTCTCTACTTAGAGATGAGAAAATGTCAACAGTTGGAACTTATCAGCAAGCAATTTGAAAAGGAGAGGCGAAGATTCCAGAAAGAGATAGAAGAGTTGCGCACTAAACTGACAAAAGCAGATGATGAGAATTCTTCTTTGAAGACCAGCATGGCTCAGAGAGCCAGTCAGTTTCAAATCATACAGGAAGACCTATTGAAGAAGGCTTCAAAAGCTAGTAGCTTAGAGAGAGAAGTAAGTTTTTAGCAGCACTGAAAAAAATGTCACTTTTTGTTTAGTTCAGTAATCAAAGATAGCTAAGACAATATTTATGGAAAAACAGCAATTGCCATATTAATTTTAAAATCTGGCTTATTTAAGAAAAATTGGAAATAAACTTTTGAGCAAGCAGAAAAACTTTAAGATAGCAGCCTTAATTTGTTAGTTGTCAGAAATCTTATTTTAAAGCTGATGTAGTTGGTGGGCTTTACTACTACTATTTTGATTTGTTATGTGGAAAATATGCATAGTCTTGTTGCTTTGGTATGGTTGAATTAACGTGTAATCTTAAGAAATAGATGTTGAAGTAACAGTTGTATTTTTACTCATTAAATGTTAGTACAGTTGCCAGAGATTAACATTATTACCAGAGAGTCACAAAAGAAAGAAATTAAGCTTCAGCTAGCTTTTCTCTGGTTGAATAAGTTAAAATGCTAATATTTACATTCTGGTGCTAATGTGTTTTTGGAAGTGCAGCATAATGGGATTTGCAGTATTTCCTAATAATGGCCATAAATGTTATAAATCTGTAATAGCTAATTCACTCATATGGCACTGATAGTTATCATGAATTGGACAAATTTGAGGTAAATTGTACTGATTTCTTCTCTGTAAGTAATAAAGTTTAATAGATCATACAAAAAACCCCAAACAAATAAATAATACATTAAAAATACTAGGAAATAGTAGTAGCTAAAATGGAATTGGTGGTAAGAAAGTATATACAAATACATGAATAAACCCAAAACAGCTGTCCTCATGCTGTTTTGTGCCATGTTTAATTTCAGATAACAAAGAAATCTTCTCAACTTTCTGCAGTTGAGAAACAGTTGGAAGAAAAGACTATTGCTTATTCTGCTGCTGCAGCAAGGAATACTGAGTTGGAACAGGAACTCATGGTAAAATGTTCTCAGTGAGAAACTACATTTATGTAAAATTACATAAATGGAGATTAAAGTTTAAGTTAAACCAGTATTATTCCATGTATTCAAAATGGATAGACTTTCAGATCTGCTAAATGATCCCTGCAGTTTTTAGACAGTGCAGTTTTTAAAAACTGAATAATCTTGCTTCAAATAAAACACCCCTTTTTTCCTGCTTTTGAACATGGTAATTTATTAACGGACATGTTACTTTTTCCTTGTGATGATATGTGCAATGAAAATCTGGTCCTATTGAAATGAATTGTAGCATTGCCATTTGTTTCAGTGAGATAAGAATTTTATCATCACTATGAAATATTTCTTTTTGTCTTTGTCAGAATTGAGATTTTCCATCCTTTGAGCTCATTCTCTAAATCTCTTTTTAATCCCCACTTAGTAAAATTACCTCCCCCCCAACAGAAAAAAACTACTCCTAAAATAGCATATACATGATTGGTTTGGTGTATAGGATGAATAGGTTAGGATGCACTGTGTTGGCACTGGTCTCTATTTCTCTTTCTGAAGTTCTCAAGCAGTATTCTGTATGAAATTATTGGGGTAAGAGGTAATAGAGGTGGATTTTGAATGTTAACTGGGCTGTTGGACAAATCATTTCACTTCTCTGTTTCTTTTTGTTGTTGTTGTTCTTAAACTGTGTATTTTTAAGAAATACATGTAGACCTGTGAATAAAAAAGTCTTCTAAATGGTAATAAGTGAAGGTGATCTAACACTTGGAACACTGTAAATTCCGATCTGGGTATTGTTATACAAATTTTTTTTATTTGGCAAAGGGTCTAAGGTTGCTAGAAAAGGAAGATATTTACATGGTCTCTTTCAAATGGAAACCTGTATTTTAAAGATTCCATCTATCCATGTGAACATAGAATTTCTTCTTGTCTTTGTCAGAAGTGCCTTTCTCCACTTGCTATAACCTGTGCCAGTAGTCCACCTTGGCAGACACCTTGTCTTTGTGTAGTGGCTGCATTTAGTGGCATTCTATACCTATATTATAGGTGTGACATCCTTTGAGATGAAACATGCTGTGTATAACTTCAGTATTTTCTGTGTTGTTCTCTTATGAAATCTAGGAACTCTATCATCAAATAAAACACTATTTAATATCACAGCTAAGTATTTTTATTAAGTCCTTTTTGTTGTTGCTGTTTCCCAGGGAAAAAACAGACGCATTCATGAGTTGGAAACAACTATCAGCAAAGAATGTGAGCAAATAACTTCTGCTTTTGAAAAAGCAAAGTTGGTTCACCTTGAGCAGCACAAAGAGATGGAGAAACAGATTGAACTAGTAAGACCTTCCTTGTGTGCTAGTATGTGTGAAAGATACTTGGTAACTTTTTTCCTACATTAATTTCTTTGTCTTTTTAGTAATTCTGAGGCAGATGTTCAATTAAAAAGTTATATTATAATCTCCTGACATTTCCTGGTTTTAGTTCACTTCCATCTAACACTACACAATCTCATGATTTCCCTCTGAGTTCTTCATATCCTCTTTTCTGCTCAATTGAAGAGAAATAGGGACTTAGGAAGAATACTGTTGTTCTTTGCTCCAAACACCTAGCACAAAAAAAAAGTACAGCTTTTTTGCCTACTGGGGTTAAAGCATGACAGCTTCAAACAATATTTTCTTGTTTGCTGAACCTCTGCCAGCCTGAGCCTTATGAGCATCTGTGTTCAGGGAGAACTGTCGGTAGGGTTTTTCATTCTTTAGAGAAGAATTCTGTTGCTTCATGTGATTAGAAATATAACTGTGGCTATTTCTAGCTGTTAAAGAAGCTTGTCATCTTTTACTAAAGAACGTATGCATGTTTTACCATCTTGGGTGATGACAGGCAATTACACTCTGCCTGTCCTCATTCTCTTGATTCTCCTGTTGTTTTAAAATATTAAGGGTTTGGGATTTCTTGATATTTTTAATACTGTGCAATACTGCTGATGGCAGCAATGTATTTATTTTTCATTCTTAAAATGGTGGGTGTGTAGAACTGAATGACATATTTAGATGCACCAATTCTCTGAAAAAGCTTATTAAAATAATGAACCATGAATTACTTGTGGACAGCTTCAGACACAGCTAGAGAAGAAACATCAACAATTCACTGAACAAGAGAAAATAATATCTATTTTGCAACAAGATGTTATACATAAACAGCATCACATTGAATCATTGGATGGGCTGCTGATAGAAAGCAGAGAGGTAAGGTTGGCTCTTGGCTTTCTTTAAATGCAAATCAAACAAGTGACTAATAATGATGAAAAGCATATCCATGAACACATGGAAAAATTGGAGAAAATTGAAGATACTTATGTTTTTGCTTCTTAATTCTGTTGAGTAATTGACTGAATTTAGTGTAGTCCCTAGCTACTACTACTATAAATTGTACAAACTTTAATGACCTTTCATTATTTTCTATCTCAGCATTCTGTTTATGCCTCTGGTTTGTCCCTTGAGATTCTCGCTCTAATCAAAGGAAAGAGATCTGGATAAAGAACAATTGCATCTATTCTGCACTAGGTGGAAAACCAAGAATGTTCTATTATGGCAATGTTTTATTCCTTTTAATAATTGCTGCTGCTGCAGAATATGAAGGGACACCTATCAGGAACCAAATTCACTTCAAAGTATGATGTGCACAAGTACAGTATACAAGCAATTGTATATTTTTAAATACTGATCTATTTTTTTCCTGGTTCTTAGTATGAGTTTTTATTAGTTGTATTACCATTACTGTATTTACATTATGTTCTCTTGAATAAAAATATGTGTACAAACAGGAAATAGAAAATCAAAATGTCAAGAAAGATCAAGGATTGAAGATGCTGAAAAGTCAGTTAACAGAAGAAACAATCAAAGTTAGTAAGCTCTTTGTAATTTTCAATTAATAGTTTTAAACTTTGCAGTAATGGTGTATTTCCTTCTATCCTCTATAGACAAACTATATAAAGGCTGCTTTATAGAAATTTGTCTCGCATAAATATTTCAGAAGGCATTAACCTGAAGTCTGTCCTTTTCTTTTAAGTAAAAAAAAAAGTATGGTGAAACCTGCAATAAGAGATTATGCAATGCATAATTGATTTTAAAAATTGCTGTAGTTACAAACAGGGCAGATTTGTGCTTGTTGTACTCTTAAAGTAAAACGTTGTCTAACAAAGATACAACATATATTTTAGACATATGTGATATTATAATATTGGTCATGTTTTTAGTCATCTATACCTCTTCCTAGTGCTTGCCTAATAAATATTTTCCATGCAACACTTGCAACAGTATTTTAATAAAACATTACCATGTGGGGATTTACCACAGTCAGGTTTCAAACGGTATTAAATCTTTAGGATATCACTAGGAGAAGATAAAGGGGACTTAGCTGGTAGCATGCTCTTTCTGAACTTGTATTGGAGCAGTTGTCTATTCAAGTGGCTTTGCAGTATTTGGGATGTTTTCCAGAGATTTAAAATTAGGACCCATGATCACTTCTCTTCAAAAAGCTCTTGAATCAGGTGGGGAGAGAGGTATAAAATCCAGTATGGTTTAGAACATTGGTAGCACTGAAAGCAGTAGCCAATCTGCAGCTAAATTCAGCACAGTTCTCATTGATGAGAAAAGTCTTCTTAGCATTGAAACCAAACAGTTAAGAAAAGTTTAATTTCTATGGCTTAAGACCTCTGGGGGTTTGTTCATTATAATTTTTATCTGTTCGAGGTTATAAGATATTTGTTAGAGATTACTCAAATCCAAATTAATAGTAAAATGGTAAAATAGATTACCAGTGTTGACATTGCTAAAAGCTTTTCCTTTCCCTTTTGGTAGAACGCAGGCACTGTCTCTCAGTGCAGAAAGGAAAAAAAAAAATGCTGTTTAGTAGCTTTCTGAGAGGAATTGCATTAAGATCTGAATACTATTTTTGAAAAAGACTTGTCACAACTTACATATGATGATCATTCCAAATTTATTTATACAATTCTATATGTAACATTAATATGTAATAAACCGTGGTGGATTAATGATTTACTATTGGGCATATGTTTGCTTTTAAATTCTAGCTGTTGACAAATACTGGAATATCTTGTCATAACTGATAGTCTCATCTGATTTAAACAGAGTCTAAAGTATTGTAATTTAATTTCACAAATAATTTTAATTTCTGAATATTATTTCGGTTTTTAAGTTTATCATAGTCTTCCATGCCTGTTTTAATACTCTTTAGATAAAAATGTAGCTTTTCAGACATTTTACACAACGATGTTTTTAACACTTTTTAAAAACTAGTTAATAAAAGCCATACCATGCAATTTTAAGTAATCTGTTATGTTCAACTAGGTGAGAGAACTTGAGTCAGCACTAGACGTATGTAAGGAAGAAGTTGCACTGTATTTGAGTCAGTCACAAGAAAATAAGGAGATATTTGAAAATCAGCTCAAAAAAAAGTCTGAAGAGGTAACAGCTTGTTTTAACAACTCTTCCGTATTGCAGAGAACAATTGTTATGAATTTTTTAATCTAAAAGTTTGTGAAATAAGAAACAAAACATTTGCAGCAGGAACTGTGAATAGGAAGTAAGCTGGGAAAAGACTAAACATTTTGTGAGGGCAAAGGGGAAAACCATAACTAAGAAACACTGGAAAAGCTTAGGGACAAGAAGTACCAAGATAAATTAATTGTTGAGAGAAGTAACAAAACCAGAATTAAGTGAAAGAAAGCATTATCTTGGAAAAAAAATGAAGAGAGCGCTATTGCAATATAAACTTAGGCGCACATAATTGACTTGTATTTCAACTATCTTAATGGGGAAGAAGTTCTGGGTATACAAAAATTTTTACTTCAAGCCCCTGAGTTTTGTCATACTTTCCACTACTACATGAAAGCAAGAAAGAATAAAGTTTACATATTATTAGTATGAATTTTTATTTGTGGGGATGAGTAACCACATGAATTATCATAGTAGGCTGTTCACATCAATGCTGCCCTACCTGTTGAGAGAGAGGCTTTAGTCAACTGGAGATTACTAGACCCTGTTACAGGAGTAACTGGATGGAAATCTATGGTCTGTGTTACACATAAGCCTGTGATATTTACTGCTGCTTTCTAAGCCCTAAAATCTGTTGTACTTATACTGCACATGAAGAGATGCTGTGTGAAATTCAAGGGTAGCAAGTGAGGTTTTGTAATGGTGACCAATGTTTTCCTAAGTAAGTGAGTCACTACTTCCACTTTGGGGTGAGCAGTTAGTGGGTTTTTTGTTTGGTTGTTTTTTTTAAAGAGCCTTTCTCCCCCCCCCCCCCCCCCCCCCCCCAATTCTTGCCATTCATCACTGAGAAATCAGACCATTCAACATGTGACAAGTTAGGCACTCAGAATTCCTGTTTTTTATTGGAATGACTGTTGTCATAGAGGCAGGAAGAAATAAAGGGAAGGACTGAGAACAAAATCTCAAGGGGAAAACAAGGACTTTCTGAGAAATAAAGTGAGAAGAGTGACAGAAAGAAAAGTGGTTCAGCAATTTAGAAATGAAAGATCCTTGTTATCTATGTTTTTAAAATATTGACCAGTTTAGGTATATTTAGAAAGCAAAAAGTAAAAAACTGGGGCTGACAAGTTACTTTCCTCACTTTATAAAGCACAACTCAGTGATGAATTATGAGATGTATTATGTACTGTTGAAACTGTAATGCAATGAAATTCAGAGCCAGAAGGTTTTATTGAATTATAGGCGTGATTCTGTGCTCATTAGTAATGAGGAGAATAGCTGATGCAAGTGCAAATAAAAATGTTTTATTGTAATGGAAAATAAATGTGGTTTTAGGTTCATTATTTACAGAAAGAAATAAAACTGAAAGATCAGAATATTCAGGACACAAGTGAACAAAATATTCTCCTACAACAAACTTTGCATCATCAGCAGCAAATGTTACAGCAAGAAACCATTAGAAATGAGGAGCTGGAAGATAATCAAATTAAACTTGAAAAACAGGTACAGTATGGTGAGAAGTGTCTACATAAAGACAGATAATTAAATGCGTTTATATATATGTTTTTGTAATACCTTTAAAATATGAATGCTTTTTTATAGTCATTATTTTAGATATATCTAAAATAAAGAGTTTAGTGGTTTGTTTTGTCTTAAACTAGGTTCTGTGCTATTAGAAACTCTAGCTAGCATTAGAGTGGCTAAGTACTTGGAAAATCAAACCCTAGACTGCAATTAAGGAGAGGTGTATTGAAATTCAGAAAGTTGAATCTTGTTATATTTACTAGAATCTATTTGTCTTTTGAATGTGACTGCAAAGTTCTAGTCTTAAATTATATAAAATTTTAGACTATAAAGAAATCTGTTGTGCTAAAACTCACTATGTGAATTGCAAGACAAGGATGTGTATTTCTTTGGTATGTAATTTAAAAGTACCAACACTTTTTAAATACCATTTTAAATAGGTATCCAATTTGGAACAAGAGCTTCAGAAGCAGAAAGATTATGCAGAAGATGAGTTGAGAAAGGTAGAGGAGAAACTTCGCCTCGCTGCTCAGGAAGCAGATTTAAACAGACAGAAGGTGGATGAACTTAATAGTACAATCAGGTAGGTTTAGAATAACTGAGAGGTATATTCTTCAGATAGACATATCAATAGGAAAGAGTGCTGTCTGAAATGGTATTCAGCTATGTAATCATACAATTCAGTCTCCCTATGAGCATAGACTGGAAATCAGAAGGGAAGTGTCTAACTAGTAGAGGCATGAGTTTCTGGAACAGTCTTCCAATGGAATTAATGGGTGTCCTGGCAACCTATTTAGCCTTAAGATGGCACTTCATAATGCAATTCAATTCATAAATATATCAAGTTGCTTGTAATTCTAGGTAGTGGATTCTAGGAGGGCTTGGTAGTCTTAAAGAATACAGTTTTGATTGCAAGAAAAGCCTACTTAATATGACTTTTTTATTCCTATTTTATTCACAAATGCTTGTCATCTTAGAGCATCTAAGGACATACATATGTCGCTTTTGTTACTACAAGGTTCATTTTGTTCTGGTTGCGTCTTCTATTTAGACAAATTAAATTGGAGATGGATCAGTGCAAGAATGAACTTACTGGTATGGAAAAAGAAGTAGTGCAATTAAAACGAGATGGTGAAGACAAAGCAATGCAGATAAATCAGTTGGGTATTAATTTGGAAGAAGCACGATCAGAGCTCAATGAAAAGGCAAATGAGGGTAATTTTGCTATTTTGTTTCTCAGGCTTCCTTTCATCATGCTATTTCTCTATGTATTAGATTAGACATTTTTCCTTTTTCCCCTGTTTTATAATGAAGTACATGAGAGTAAAAATATGATCATTTTGATGGAGGGGTCACTCTTCTTTTTTATTTTTATTTTTTTATTTTAATGTGCTGGTAATTCCATAGGTTTTGAAAGAAAGAAAGGGAAAAAAACCCCACAACCTACCCCCCCAACTCAAAAAACCCACAAACTTTTTTTTAACATACCTTTGCAAATTCTCACTTCTGTGGGATGTACCTTTACCCCAGGTGAATTCAATAAGTAGTTTTCCCTGTAAATTGGTAATGCAGATTCTTAATGTGGTAATCAAACACATAGATTAAATAAAGGTATATGCTATTCACAAAAATCCAGCTTTTTAAAACAAACCAACCCCCACAAGACAGTCTATGGAAATAACAAATTTCCAACCTCCTCCTCCATTTAATTTTACCATTCTTTTAAACTGGAGGCTTACTAGCAATTCTGCTTGCATTTTCCATAGCACTACATAATCAGTTACTATGTTGTCTCTGTACTTTCTCCTTGGCCAAATGTTTTTAGATACATCCTCATATTTCAAGTCAGTTATAGATTATGAACTGAATAAAAACAGCAGAGACTTAGGTGCCATGAAAAGGTTGCTGTCTAACCTCAGAAGTCACTGTTTTTCTAGATTTTTTCCTAAAAATAGTGATACTGAAAATTGATTATGACCACAAGTGCTAGTAGGCAGTCGTGTTGCATAAAGACCCCAACTTACTGATGATTAAACATTTTGTGTTTTGTGTTGTGTGTGTGTAAAATAGTGAATGATTTAGAAGATAAGCTGCTTCAAAGTGAGACTTGCCGCAGGGAAGCCTTACAGAAAACAGTAGAACTAGAATCTGCATTACAGAATGCTCGTGGAGAATTAAAAATCACTTTAACACAGCTTCAGGAATTGCAAGATGCATTACAGAATGCACAGTCCTCTCTGGAGGAGAAGCATGTTGCTATCATGAATCTAACAACTGAGCTCTGGTAAGCTGGTATCTTTTTCCATCATGAAAACTTAGTTGTGTTAGTTTTTCCTTAGGAATAGCAAGTAGTTTGGATGGTCTTTTTTTATCTTCTTAGCAGCTCTCTATAATTTTAGGTGGCTTATGGCTGTAAGATAACCTGATACAGAGGCTCCTCAGCTCACTTTTAATTTCTAAAAGTGGCGCTGAGTTCTTTTTTGGGAATTCTGTTTTAAAATCTGCTAAAATTATTTTCTGAATCCCAAAGTTGTGAAATAATTGTAAGAGGAATTACTTTCTTTTATAGTGCAATTGTCCAGTTTCCTTTCTGACCATAAATTAATGATACTTTCTTCTGTACTATTCTTTTTTATCAACATGTCCTGATAACCAGTTAAATAACATGAATAATTAAGTTATTGGGAAATATCCACCTGGAATGTAGTTAACAGAATTATTCCATTTAGGTTTGTTTCTTTGCAATCAATTAGTTGATTCACGTTTTTTAAGTAAGTAATAGATCTCATGATTTTCAAGCTGGATGCTTGAAGCTAAGCAACTGAATGTGCATTAAGCAATTCATCATATGAGAATTTCAGGTATTGCAAGGGAGAAATTGAAGACAAAAAACAAGAACTCCTTGACATGGACCAAGCATTGAAAGAAAGGAATTGGGAACTGAAACAAAGAGCAGCTCAGGTCAGATCACTTTAAGTATGTTACTGACAATTAATCCTGTTATGTAGTAGATAACTTATAAAAAGTCCGCTAGGTTTAATTGCCTTCACGCATTGTTCCAAACTGTACTGTTAATATAGCCACAGTGTCAACCTCAAAACCCTGCTGTATGTTACTGAAGCCTTATGGTACCAGGAAAATCAGGTTGTGCTCCGCTAAGTGACCACAGACTACTGTTTTGATAGAACACAAGCCTCATGCAAATCTGTCCCATAATTCTTCCTTAGTGATAAAGTTATAGGACAACTGTTGTCTTGATGTTTGATAAAATAAGGAAAGATCTGCACTGAACTGTGTCTGGAGATGATAGATTCCTTTCCTTGTTTGCACTGGAGCATATTTGATTAGCTCTAAAGCAGCCTCTAAATATGAAACAGTATCTTTGTTGTGAATAAATTTCTGTAGCTCACTTGAAATATTTTCAGTCTTTTGGTCTGGCTTCAGGATTTGATACCCATCATGGAAAAACTATTCTTCTGTCATTTATAATTAGCCTTCTGATAGCTACTTCCTGCAGGAGTTACCAGCCTTTGTATCCAAGAATATTAGAGGTGCAGAGAGAAGGAAGGGTGGGGATTTAAAAAAAAAAAAAAAAATCAAATCTGTTCAAGGAACTGACACTGTAAGGAGGCCAGACCTTCCAATATATTCTTGCCACAGTACCCTGTGAGCTGCTCTGGGAATTCATCAAAGCAACAGGATTTTTTTTGCTTTGGCAAAATTTGGCACTTTCTAACAAGATGGATTATTATACTAAGCTACTCATTACATTCCATTTAAAATGAGAACTAGGTTTGTATTCTGTGTATTTGAGGTCCAAACTTATTCAGTTATGAACTTTTTCCCAATTTTCCCCTTTTCTCTTTGTGTTTGGCCCTAATTTTTTAAATGAGATGGCTAGGGTGCATTTTTATATTGCTTGCTTGAGAGAATATTCTTGAGACCAGAAAGGATTAGTTTCATGCCTTTTGCTGTCATGTTTTGTAATATTACTTCTTAAAATATGCATACTGGTTCAAAATAAAATATTTCCTTTTCTTCCTTTTTTACCTCTAGATTACACAGTTGGATATGACAGTTCATGAACATAGGGGAGAAATGGAACAACAAATAATTCGATTAGAGTGCAATTTAGAGAAGTCAGAGTTAGAAATTAAGGAATGCAATAAACAGGTAATTCTTGCTTAAATTAAAAACCCAGTTTCCCTAACAAAGGGCAGCTAATTCAATGAGAAAGTCTGGTCCTAGGACACAATAGCTGGCCAGTTTTAATCTAGAAGAGTAAAACTGGTTCCTTATTGTAGGGAGAGAGAAGGGAGTACCTTAATAATGTACCAGCAAAAATATTTTGTTTGTCAATTAAAACTAAAAATTTTGCAGGGAAATACCAGTATAAAGATGAATTTTTTTTTTTACTTGATATGTTATAGCTCTTAAACTGCTTTTTTATTAAAGGAAAATGTTGACAAAATAAAAATAAAATAAAAAAATTGACAAAGGAATCCAAAGTCAGAGGTAATACTGACGGTATTTGTGAGTTTTGTTTGGAGTGTTGTTTGTTTGGTTTTTTTTTAAATTGCCCTGATTTCAATAAAACATCTGTTCTGATTTAACTGCATTTTCTGTTCAGATTGAGAGCTTAGAGAAGAAACTCCAGCATTCTAAAGATGAGCTTCGTGAAAAAGAGTTTGAATTGCTCCAGAGAGATCAAGAAATTAATCAGCTGAAGAAAAAAATTGAAAGAAAACAACAGAGCCTAGAAGCTCTTGAAAAGGTAAAATGTTCCTTGGATACACATCAAATTATCGATTTTTAATGCCATTACCATAACTGCCTAGAAGGAATGATACGGTGTCTCTAAGTGTAATTACTTCTCCCCAGGTAATTGTATTGTATATCCTGGTGTTTGCTGAATCTTAATCCCCTGAAATTAAGCTGGCTTAATGATTTAAAAATTACAAATTTAATGGCGTGCTCTTAATTGTCTGCTTTGTGGAGAAATTTGAATATTGATTATCTTCAGTAACCTGATGTTCTGGCTATGGACATGGTCTTCCTTGAAATGAAATGAAACAATACGCTGTATGATTAGGTATCTATCTTCTGAAAATAATTGCATCAAAAGAGCACTGAGATCTAGCATGCTTATAGGAACATGAAGAGAGAATAATGGCATAGTGAATGCGAGCATACAGATAGAATAGAGAAGATCGCTAATGTTACTTTATGAATGATACAAATCTTTGGTTTGGGGCATGAGTCAGTCACTACAAGTACAAATGTAATCTGAGATAAACAGGCTTTATCTGCAGAAATAAGTTCATTAAAAGATGCTTGCCAGCTAGAGGTAAACACCAAAACTGAAATGGCTCCTGCCATTTTGATTATGCTGCACTTGTGTATTATTTCTTTCCCTCAGATAAGATACTGGAGAAATCTTCTTTCTGTGTAGTCACCAAAGGCATTTGATCTGTATTCTAGATCATGGGGGCTTGGCTACGTTGCAGCTGAATGTGAAGGTTCTTTCACTGCAAATTAAAGCAATGTCAGCTCTTCCATCTTGATTTCTGTTAAAGGTTATTTGTGACAGTTGAGAACAGGACAGTGCCTGCTGCTACCCTTCGGACATATCATTAACATATTTCCAACTTTTCCTAAGACTTTGGGGATGATTCTGAAGGAAAGGATTTCCTAGCTAGCACCTGTACAGCTGCTGACTAGACCCTTCCTTTCCAGACAAATTGCCTTGTTGTTATTTACCATGTAGGGGGAGGCCCAACAATGATATAAGAAAGGCTTTGAAAATAGATCGACTCCAGTCATGTTCCTTTAGAGACCTGGGATGAAGGAAATGGAATTTCAAGTTTATTTTCATCGTAGTTAAGTAGATAAGACACTGGATTTTGGAAGCATTCTGCATAAAATATGAAATACATTGCAGAGGGATTCTGGCTCCACTTAGAATATGATAGGATATGTTTGCTTCTTTGTTTAAAAACTGTGTATATGAACATGATGTAAGAAAAGACTTTCTCCATTAGCAACACATTGCAGACTGACTGACCAATCTTCCACAGGAACTTTTTGTGTTAGCTCCAAAAATTCAATTACCTAATCTATCTGGGGAAAAGGGTTAGAGTGAGAGAGTGTGAGAGAGAGTGTGTGTGGGGGGGGAGGTTTTTTTTGCCTGGGGGTATAGTCTGTCGCATTCTTTTTCCCCTTAATACGCTACCTTCCTTGCTTATTACAGGAAATATATTAGTTCAAGGAAGGAATTGTTAGCTAGGGTTGATTTCTGTCCTGGTCCACTCTGCCCTTTTGGGACTCATGAAATAACCAGGTCACAGATTTTTCAGTTGAATCGTTCTTTGTTCTTACTCTGCTTTAATCTGCAATGAAGATCTTCTAACAATACAGCACTCTGCTACCCTTAGAAGTTGTAAGTATACCAAATAAAGGAACTGGAAACATCTTACTCAACATTCAGAATGTCTTTTTCATTTTTCTGGGAAATTGAAGTAATTTCCTTTCTTTAAAACAAAACAAAAAAACCCAAAAACAAAACAAAAACCCCAGATTTTACTTATAGCAAATTAATCTTTTGTGGTTCCGTACTGAAATGAGAAATAAAATTGTGTTGAAAATGGTAAGCCAACTAAAAAAATTAGTGCTTACGAAGACTGATTTAAAAAAAAAAAGAGTAATTTGTATGTTTTTGTAAAAGTATACATAGTAAAAAAAATAAATTAGAAGTTATTGTAATAATCTTTCATTCATTAGCTGTAAGCTTATGCGCTACTTAGATGTCTGTGTACTCTATTTATAGCATTCCTCACAAAGAATAAGTATCTAGCTAAACATGAATAGATACAACATAATCACTTTTATATTTATGATTAACAAGAGCCATAGTATTATGTGATGTTATGAAATATTAGTGGCTGATATGGCCTCTGTTTTGCCACAGTACTGGCTAACATAAACATAGCTGCTGTGGATCATATACTAGAGAGACCATTTTGTTGATCACCCAGTTCTCCTGTTTGGTTCTTTCTATAAATAAATTGTCAAATAACTAGGTCTAGCATGTAAGCCTGTTTTTTAAAGGGAGGGGGAAAAAAAAAGCTAAACCTCTAGAAATTAAGAAAAAAACCAAAACCCCAACACCAAACATACTGTGTTTGGCTGTATTTATTTCTGTATACTGTAGAAAATCCAGAATACTTACATTAATGTTGATAAGATTTTCCTCACTTTGTATTGGTAGAAATCATAAGCTTTTTTTTTCCTCTTGATACTGTTGATAGGGTTTTTACAAACACTTTCTGAATTGTTAGAAACTTAAGATATTAGGAACTTCAACACAATAATGCAGTTCAACGTGAAACCTTAAGCCTTACACAGAGGAGTTATTTCAAAAGACAGTGTTCCTTTAAACTGTACAAAAATTTTACAGGGATTTGTATACGAAGATTTCTTCTCAAAATATTCTGCATAATATTTTCCTACTTACCTGCTAGAACTTAATATACGCTGAAAAATTTTTAAAATATGCTAATTTTGAAAGCAAATGCAACTTCAATTACAAGAACAGTGAACAAAAATGCATTAATAACTTCAGTCTACGGGGCAGAATTTGAGAAAGAAGCCATGGACTTGAGACCTGCAGCTAGTTTTCTTGAATTTGTAAGATAAATCTTAATAATGAAGAGTAACATCTTGGTACAAATGGATTTAGATATGGAAAATTGAGTGCAGAAGTTTAAAGGAAGGTTCTGATCACAGATATTTTGTTTCAGGGGCAAGAATTGTGAAGGAAGGAATGTTGCCCATTGGACATGCAGCAACCCAGGAACGCTGTTGCTGGCAACAAAACCGTGCATTCAAAGAGGAAATTTTAACATTGTATTTGTAAATAATGAATGTGGCTATTTGTACTAATGGAAATTACAACCTTTTTATTTTTCCAACTGTTTTTGAGATTATTACCTTGATATAATAACATCTTAATTTATTTTTTGAGAAATAAAATTTTTTTTAAGTATTTTCAGTTGCAGGAATTAACTTCAGCTGTCATTTTTTCCCAAGGATTTTAAACTGTGTACTTGTATTTCACATGTAACTTCTAATTAAGAGCACAATGGTATTACCTTCTTAACTGTTTTTGTTTGGGAATATTTTCTCTTTTGGTTTTTTTTTTGTTTTTTTGTACACATACAATGTTGCAGACACAATATCTTATTAAAATTGAGCTGCTTGTAAGAAGTTTTAGGACACTGATTTGATCATAGACAGTGGCAAAACCTGCTTGCTTTACTCCAAGCAGTGCCTTTCAGATGCAAAGGGGTGTGGGACAGGGCCATAAAGCTTGAACTTCCCCCCCCCCCCCCCCCCCCCCCCCGAAACCAAAATCCATGGAAAAATTACTGTTGATTAAAATGGCATCATAACTATGCATTCTGAAACATATTTATTTCCAGTTTTCCAAAAGTACTACACAATTTAGCTAGTAAAAATGGCTAGCGGCCCCAGTTTCTAACACTTTTACATAAGCATCAGAAACTGCAAATATGGTTATAAGAGGCCTAAATCTGAGTCTGATTAATGCAAACATGATTTATGTGCATTAAGACATGTGATTCATACTTCTGAAAATTGAGTTAATGAAGTTATTTGACATAAAGCAGAGGAACAGAATTGCATGTATTGCAATTTAAAGATTAGGCCTAATTTAAGTGTTTTGTGTATTAAAAGTGTATCTCAGCCAACAAACCTCTCTGTTGTATTTCAGCAACTCTGCAGGTGGAAGTGTGCTAAACTTTCACTATTTATGCAAACATGTTCCACAAAGGCAACCATTCTACTTTAAGTGGTTATACAAAATCAGGCACACTTTTTGCTACCGTTGACAAGGTCAAGATACATTCATCTAAAGTATTTCTGCAGTTTCAGATTATTTATTTTGCTACTATGAAAATTATGATGTAGCAAAAAAAATACTGTTTACTTATGGAAATAAATATATTGTATGTTTTAAATCAAGCTATTTGTTTCTATATATGATAGTAAATGAAAAACATTAGAATTAGGTAGACCAGTGTAATAATTGAAAAATATTAAACTAATTCTTTTCCTCTCTTTAGGCAGATCAATTTGCCTTCAGGCTAGGAATCTATGCATCAAATTTCAGACAGATTTTTTTAAAGCAAAGGAACATGTAAGCCTTTCAAACCAGGATTTTCAAGTGAAAATATAACCATTCTGTAATTACAGTTGCATCACAACACTAGCGGAATTCCACTAACGTAGTGTTGCATAAAGCCTTGCTTGCTCCTCCTACGTGCACTAAATATAAATGTGCACAAGCAGCAAAAGCAATTAGCCTAATATCTGAATCAGCTAAATAGCATTTGCACTAAAATTGTGTATCTGGATACTAACTTCCCTGGTAAAACTGTGGGTCAAACCTGATAAGTAGAATCATGATTACATTTTCTCATTAACTTTAGATGCTGTCTTGCTATTTTGTTGCTTGCCTGAGAAGCTAATGATTGCACTTGTTATACTGTTCAATTGAATTTGTTTGTTTTGGAAAGGAGGAACTTTTTTTTTCCCCCTAATATAATTTCAGTTAAATGTTTCTGTAGAGTCCTACTTTTCTTGAGTTACTAACCAATTTACATCTATGCAAATCCTGGAACAGTAAGTTCATTCTTCTGAACTGCATTGCATTAACATGGAGTTATTGAATCTTGGAAAACATTTTTCTGTGTATAATGGCATTGCAATTAGCTGAATGCTGTTCAGAAGGCTAACTGCTTATTAAGGTGATTCTTTTTCTGTCACTCAGGATGGGTTATAAATTTCATGAGACTGATTTTCTTTCTGAATGTAGTATGCCTACAGTTACTGTATGTTAAACATGAACTGCACCAAATTGCCAGTCCAAATGTCCCTCTGTTTGATTTAATTCAGAGTTTGTATGCAAAATTGGTGGAATATTTTCTCCCAAACTAAAACAGAGTCAGACATCATGCTAGTTCTGATTTTTTTTTTTCCCTAACTTGTCAAATGGAGAATAGAAAGTGTTCAAAGAGATTTCAGTGTTAGCAAGGATGTAGTGAAGCTGGTCTGTTCAACGTCTTCCTGGCTGTCCTCCACTGCCAGCATACTTGCTTACTTTCTCTATTCTTGGTTGGGAACAGTGCCAAAAAGAAATGTGAGGAATCTGTCTAAACAACTTGTCTCTTTCCAAATCCCCATCCCATTTTTCCAATTTATTTTTTCCATGAAGTCTATTAGGACTCTTACAATATTAAGGCATCGGGGAAGAAACCCATTTGTCATTCTGTTGCAAAAGAATGAGGAGGGTGCTCTAAGTGTAGGAAGCCTGAACACCTCTAGCAGAGGGATCCCATTTTGGGTGCAGTTTACTTTCCATAGATGTGAGTGGAGGACTTGATGCTACAGACTGATTGTAATTGTGGCAAGGCTCTTCCTGCCAGTAGCATGCAAACTGGTTATTCCGCTATTAAAAAAAAATCCATGTAGCTTACAAGTGTCTAATTTTAAAGATTAATCAAATTTTGTATTAAATATAGTCCATGTTGATAATGCAGATTATAAGCTCATGCAGGAGCATCTGCTTCTGTTTTTGTCTAGTTGGAGATTATCCCTTAATCATGCAGGGTCCAGGTGTGCATTTTCAGATTTGTTGACTCAGGAAAGCTGGAGATGACATTAAAGGCCAATGCCATTGTAGCTACATTTAGGTTGTCGCTCCTCTGAACAAGAACTCTTGGTTCAACCACCCAGTGAAAAGAATGGCAAGAAGAAATGTCCTCATTACAGGTTGCTCCTCAGGGATTGGACTGGCCTTAGCTGTAAAAATGGCAAAAGATGAACAGAAAAGATTTAAAGGTAACAATGTATCTGTTATTTATCTTTGTAAAAAGATATTCTTCAAGGCAGTACTTTTTTTTTCCTCCCTCTGATTTAACAGGTGATTGTATTCAGTTTGGTGACTTGTTTCTTGTTAGTTTCCCCCCCCTCCTACTGTCATGAAAATACAATACAGTGAAAATACACTGCTTTCTGAAAGCAGATGATATTTCTGTACCTGTATTGAAGCTGAACAGCTACTTGAACAGAATAGTTTACAAAAAACCCGCCAGACAATAGTATAAAAACAAATAGCTGAAAATGTCTGTGGTATGCTACCTTGGATATACATTCAGAGTTGTAGTTAGCTTTGCTTCTGGCTACTAAAATCTTTGTTGAATGAAACGTACATGCCCATTAGAGGACCAAAGAAATCAATTTAGGAAAAAAGTTGTGAAATTTGCAATTTTCTCCTTAAAGCATGTTTCATTATTCCAACCCTGTGTAGGCGTAAGAGGGTGAACAAAGGGGCTGGGATTTGTCTTTCCGCTGCAAAATTGGATATTTGCTATGACTGAAAATGGATGGCAAGGCAAATACAGCAATCTGTGGTAATTCAGTTTCTCACACTTACTCTCACAGTATTTTACTGCTAACTGACTGGATGCAGATTCATAGTTTTCTGAGTAATTAGGCCACAGTGATGATAAAACTAATTTCTCTTTTGAGAAGTAGCTTGCAAAAATAGACATTTTTGGAACTTAATGAGGCATCTTTCTTCCAATTTTTAATAAAATTATGGTTGTTCTGCTAAACATGTTGATGGTGATTTAAAAAAAAAAAAAGATATCTGGAATCCAAAATTAGGTTTTAGGTACCTAAGAATGATTCCGCAGCATAACTTGATACCCATTATTCCATTATTTAAAGTTTTGGTGATAAAACTGTCTTCATACGCTGCATGTTCTTCATTGTGCATAGCAATTTAATTCTCCTTTTGAATTTCTTGAACATTTCAGAACCAGACTCTGGGAAATCAGCGACAATATATGTTGAAAATAGATTCTTTCTACTTTAAGTTTTTATCTGGGTTCTGTCACTGATATTTAAGATATGGATGTAAAAGCAATATTCTTTAATACTTCTTAGTAAGACTGCCACAGAAAAGGTTTTATTTCTGATAACTGTTGCTTCTGGTGTGTTGCAGTGTATGCCACAATGCGGAATCTGGCCAAGAAAGAGCCACTTGAGGAAGCTGCAGGTCGCAGGCTGGGCAAAACCCTTGAAATTAAACAACTGGATGTCTGTGATGAACAATCTATTAAAACTTGTGTGAATAGTATCCCTGACAGAAGGATTGATGTCCTAGGCAAGTACAGGATGTGTATGCTATGAACAGATAACAGTTTTCTATTTAACATCTTCTCAAATACACTAATGAAACTTCTTAAGGTTTTTTTTTTTAAATGATCAAAGTAATAATAATTATATAGTATATTCTGTTCAAGATTATTAAGGCTTTGTGCAGATATAAGTGGATTAAATCTCACCATGCTTCTATGAAGTAGGGAAGCTTGTTTTCCCTGTTTATGAAGCTTGTTTTCTCTGTTTACAAACAGAGAAGTGTCTTGGATAAGATGATACAGTTTTTAGTAAATGTGAGAGGAGAACTTTTGCCTAAATTGGCATCTTCATGTACAAGACTTCCTGCCCTATTGATGAAGCATAGCCCTGTTTACGATGAACCAGCAGCTCTCTGTACTAAGAAAGCAACAGCATTTGGGAATTGGCAAGTAAAAGAACAAATGCAGAGAAAGTAAGGGTACTTTCATTTTATATAGAGAATTTTAATTGTACTTTACAAATCATTCAACAAGAAGTGTTTTCATACTGATTTGCTAAAAATAAATATTAGTGTCTTAGTGAGATGGAAATTGCTTACACCGTCAACTATTAAATCTTCTCTAATAGAAAATTATGGACCTGCCTTTATTTTGATTAATTATTAAAGCACTGCTTAACAAGCTGCTTCTGCAAACTGTATTATACTCTAATTTGACACACTAGTTGTAGTGCAGAATGCCAGTTTTATCTATCATTCCCCACTTATAAATATCCAGGAGGCAAATAAAAAATCAATGGAAGTGTGTGGTTTGTTTTTTGGTTTTTTTTTTTTCTTGAAGATGTGAATGTTAAAAAACAAAACAAAAAGCAGACCAAAATATGGCCTGGTCTATCACCTTTTGGAATAAATTGAAGACTTTATTCCTATGGATATTGACTAATATGCTATTAGTCAATTCTACATTCCTACATCCTACGGATATTGACTAATTCTTAATACTGAATTATAAACAAATATAGATCATTCTTGGCTCATTTTCCTGTAATCCTTTTATAATTTAAAGAAGAAGGACTAATCAGAAATAAATTAGTTAAAATGCAAAGTATCAGATAATTTAAATTGGATTAAAAGCATAATTAAAAATAAAAAAAATATGGAAATGTCAAGTGTATTTGCAATGCTTTAGTGACAGAATAACATCTTTTAATCCTTTCTTTAAGGATTATTTAATCCTTAATCCTCATCTTACTTTCAAATGCTTTCCAGTAAATATTACAAGTTAATGTTTACGGAGGTTATTGCTCACTGTTGTCTTCCATTTTGTGCAGTTAGCAATGCTGGAATGGGGCTCATTGGACCTATTGAATGTCAGACCATAGATGAAATGAAAACTGTGATGGATACCAACTTCTTTGGATTGGTTCGACTCCTGAAGGAGATTTTGCCTGACATGAAGAGGAGAAAGAGCGGGCATATAGTTATAATAAGCAGTGTTATGGGAATACAAGGCAAAGTTGGTTTTTTTGGTTTTTGTTTGTTTGAACGAAGAGTTTGGTATTCAAAATCTAAAGCTTACCTCTTTTTATCTGGAAAAAATAAATGTAGGAGCTAGCATATCTAACTATTGTGCGTTGTAATGCTGAAGTTCCAACTATAAAAAGCACAGCGCTTAGACCTGATGTTTTTTATGCATCTAGGTAGTATGTTACTCCACAACTACTCTCAAGACATTTTAACAACAAAACCTGCAGAGTTAATTTTTTTTTAGAGTTTTAACTCTAATTACTTTTATTTATTTTTTAAAATTTTATTATTTTATTTTTGTTATCTGGAAAACAGGGCTTAGTAGCATTACTTTTCTCTTTCCTATTGCAAAAGATTATGGGGACAGGCAAACATGCTTACTACACTCTGCACAATAATAATGGAATGAAATCCAATCAAGTCCTGGACGACTGTACCACCTTTTTGTAAAGTTTCTCCTCTCCTAAAACTCCACAGAGTCTAATTTTAGCCACAGATAATGATGCTCCTACTCTTGTGTTCCATCTGGTCTAGCTGTATTTGTTTCAATTATTACAACAGTGGCATTGATCTTACCTGGATTATTCTGGTAAGCAAGGGTCCTAAGTCAAACTGCAAGAGTTGTTATTGCTTAATACAATACTTACCATCTACCTAAATGGATTGATGTAGTGCTTTTTCTAAATCATTCAGATGCAAGCTGGATCTCTGGCATAATCTTATCTCCTGCATTGCACTCAGCTTCTGTGTTCATCTATAGCCTATTAAAGTCTTGCTGATAAATAATGCAGATGGTGTTGTATGTATAGACACTTTCATACCTTAGACTACAAAATATTTAGTATCATCCAAGGAGATTACAGCATCAGCTAGGAGGAGGAAAAGCATTAGTCAAGCATCCTTTCCTAGAGTAAGCAATTTTGAGACCATATGCAAAAAATCAGTATTTAGATTCAGTATGCACAAGGATTTTTCTAATGTTTTCCCAGCAAGACTGTAGAAATTTTGGGAAAATACAAGAGTTTTAAAAACTAAACTATTAGTATGTTGAATACAATCACATTCTCAGGATGTTTTGTTTGTACCATCAGGTATCTTATTTAATGATGTTTATGCTGCATCTAAGTTTGCTGTGGAAGGATTCTGCGAAAGTTTAGCCATACAAGCACTAAAGTTCAAACTGCAGTAAGTATTGATCCACTGGTGTAAATTGTATTTTAGATAATTTTAAATATAATCAGAGCTAGCAAGCAAATTTTTAAAGCTTGCTGCTATCTAAGAGAAACAGATTGAGGAACCCATGGAAATTGTACATCACAAAAGGCATAGAAATGTCCACATTCTTCACATTATGTAAGCAAATAAAAAGGTCTAGATGCTAAAACAGACATGTTCTCTTGATCAGTGAAAGGCTGTTTAGCTTTGGGTAAAATACGGTTTATGTAACACTTCTGAAAAACAGACTCTTGCATACAATATCATAGGAATAAAATTATAATATCAACCTGTAATATTTTCCTTCAGAAAGGATAACAGGCTTCTTGGGCAATTCACAGATGATAAAGTTCAAGGGCTCATCATAGAGAGAAAGCAGGTGGAAATCCATCAGAATGGAACACAGGGCAAGATACCTATAATGACAGGAGGTGGGAGGAAAGTGAGAAGAATGTGGTGTACTATTTCTTAATGTTTTTAAGAGAATGGTCCTGTTCATTGTCTGTGGGACTTTGGGGTTTGATTTGTCACATGTATATTCACATTCATGTAATTCTGCTACTATTCTGTGTGTGAAGTCCAACAATTGTTAAATATCCATTGCATCTCTGCGTGCCTAAGCATTTAGCTCTTGTGCTGTGGGAGAAGAGAGAGCTGCTGTTATGGGATTTCAGAGACAAGGTGGCATCCAAAGTGTGATTTTGCATACCGCTCTGAAAAGTTTGGAGGGATTTAAAATAAATATATTGTAAATTACACACAGGGTATACCAGAATTCATAATAAGATTTCAAGAGTATAAGATACAGCAAAAAGAAGGTTAAAAAAAAGAAAGTAGAATGGGAACAGTCCAAGGTCCAGTGTGAAGAGTGACGCAAGAGAAAAGGCTTGAACTCCTGCAGCAGCATCAGCTGGAATTCTGCTATCAAGGTCACCAGCTTGATTTAGTTCTAAAGAAGAGCCTGACCAGGACTCAAGTCTAGGAAGAGGTCCTATCCCCAAGAGTGTTTTAATAAACATTGTGGCTGGGAGTAATTACTGCCTGAGAAAAGAACTGGGAAAGAACTGACCAGTAACTGTATTTCAGTGATTTGCTATAATAAACTACTGAGCAAAATAAAATTTTCCAGATTTGGCAGCAGCTAAAATCTGTCCACCCTCAGCAAAATTCTCTATATTGTATTTTATTATAATATTGTGGAGGGATCTTGAATTATGTAACACTAACAGCTTGACAAAGAAAACGCATGTTTGGGCAATTCCCCCCTCTCTTTCAGCTACTTCTAGTATTATAATGGGAAAGCTGTAACAAAGAAATCTGTGTAGGATTTTGTCCAGGAAGTAATGAATTTTTTTATGATCCTTTAATTATTTTTCTTAATATTTTATAAGTTCTTGTGGATAAATCATCCTTTGATTCCACAGCTGCGAGACAGCAGGTAACAACTGCACTCACTTCTGCTATGAATTAAGTTACAGCACTTCCCTGAAATTTAAGCTACGCAGGTTTCTACTACTACATGTGGATGGGTAGGAGCATGAGAGCAGTAATGTGGTATGGATCGCCTCTACAGAACGTACTGTTTAATATTGCTTTCTAACGTGTACTCACAGTGCAACTCTTCAATCTTCTTTTTTGAGAAGGATAGAGAGGTGTATTTCCCAGGGAGGATAGTCAATAAACAGTATATCTTTGCTTTTTGAACAGGTTAAGTTTGATTGAACCAGGCCCAGTGGTTACAGAGTTTGAAAGAAAAGTGTTTGAAGATGGAATGAAAATGGATCTTTCAGCTGCAGATGAGGAAACAGCTGAGATGTTTACTAATATTTACCTTAAAAATTACAAACAAATTTTCCAGAGCCTGGGACAAAGTGCTGAAGATGTTGCAGAGGTAACTCATCAATAATTCTCCATCTTTTTTTTTTTTTCTTTGTAATTTACGAATGCACTGGTTGGTTGGTGGGTTTTTTTGGTAGAAGCATTAGATTTAATTAAATGTAATTTACACAGTTTAAAATTATTTTTAAAAACTCAAGAGAATATCGAGAGTTTTAAGCAAAACCCTTTAGAATATTAAAGGAATGTTCATTCTGAAGTATTGAAGACAACTATGCATTGTAATTTAAATACCAGTGAGGTATTAGATGCACTTATACATCATCTGGTGAAGTCTGAACATTCTGCAGTGTTACCATACATCTACACAGGGTTCCCACCACTGATTAAAGCCGCTCTCCTCTCCATCTCACTTAGTAATCTCTCTGCTAATGTGAAGTTCTCTCAGCTACCCCAGACCACCAAGGCACAATTAGAAGATGCGTAGACGTAGTTTCTGGTGCTTGGGGCTTCCTGCAGGAAGACAAGTTTAGGCAAGCTGTGGAAGGGGACAATGACTTCAGGTGCTTACTGCTAAGGAATAGCTTCACTGTCAACTGAAGATTCCCAGATCTTGCTGCAAAGTGCACCATTCGATCCTTTCCCAGTGAACTGTAAAAGAAAGGATCTACCTATTGTGAGCATATAGGCATAATTTTGGAGGACTAGTCAGGATACTTAGGTATAAGGTGCTATCACCATGGTATAGATAAACAGAAATAGGACTAAGAATAAATAACAAATACTTCTTATGGCCTTAAAAATATTTTAAGAAAAAATTCTAATGAAATTCTAATAAAACTACAGAAAGGTTTTACATAATTCTAGCACTTCCTTCTTCTACTTTTCCTCTGCTTAACTGAAAACTAGGTTTTAACTTTATTGTTTTGGTAAAGGTTTTTCAACAATTCTGTTTCTCATTCTTGACAGCATACAGTAAAGATAATTCTTGCAGAAAATCCACCTTTTCGCCATCAGACCAACACCTTGTATACTCCAATGACAACCCTGAAATACGCAGATCCAAATGGAGATCTACCCATTGATATATTCTACAAAATGGTTTTTCATCACGACAAAATCTTCAGTGCAAGTCTTAACTTTATCAAATTGCTAAGGTGGAGAAGTAGAAAGAGCTTTGACCTGGGAAAACCCTCACAATAAGTATGAGATTATATAGTGCAAATTGGAATTACTTGTGGTAGCTACTAATAATGCAGTATTTTGTTATTCAAATGCCTTTGCTCTGTAATTGTGAAAAGGCATTCAAGGTGTTTATTTGAGCTTAGCTAAGATATTCAGAGCAATGCGTTTATCTTGAACTTTACAGTTTGCAGAACCTTGAAATTAAAATCCTCTAATTATAGGTTTATTCTGTTTAGTGTTTGCTTTTTACAGAGATCTGTTTTCATGGGAACATGAACATTGACTGATACTTGCATATTCAATATTAACTAAATCCCCTTCACTTATTAGAATATAATACGTACTGAGATGTGTACTGTATGTAAATTAGATTCTTAATATCATAAAAATATTTTATCTTTTTACTTATTAGAATATAATAGAATTAGTACAGTAATCCCTCAATCACAAGAAATCAGAAATCAGGTCTGTCTACCAGTAACGTAAGAGAAAGTCTCATCAGTCGTAAAATGTCACAACTAGAATATTTATTATTCATATCTATATGTTATAATATTCTGAATGCTTCCTTTATATGCAATGGTTACCGGCATATTACACATAGTGGACAATAAAATGTTTTCTAAAAGCATGTCAAAATAAAGTATCTTCTTACTGTCTAGGTACTATTTTTTTCAAAAATAACAAAATATTATCAGTAAGAAGTAATTTAAATCCATTAAATGCCTTCAGGGCCTTGAGTGGTTGAAGCTAAGCCACAGGCTCTCCTTTTCCAAGGCATCCTAATAAGCACTTACTAAACCAAAATTCTAGCATGAGGAGAAGGTCTTTTCCCTCTCTCTCTCTCACCCTAGTCCTACAAGTCAGCTGAGGCTAAGCTGGGGGCCTGGTTTAAGTGCTGTTCCTGCATGGCGTTGTTGTTCTCTGCCCTCCAGCCTTGCCTCGATGCTGCCCCAGGCTGAGACGAAGGCCCAGTGCCCCTCGGGCCTCCAGGCTGCAGTTTCTCAGCACATTCCGGCAGCAGCCTGGTTTCACTTGGAGCGCCCAGTTGGAGCTTACTGAGGATACAGGAACTGGATTTCTCTTTCCCTGAGTGCTTTCTCACTAAGCCTAAGTCTCACTCCATGCTGAGACTTGCAGTGGCCCTGCCCTGCCTCTCCCCAAAGGCTTGCTCAGAGGAGCCAAGCAGCAGCCCCTGCGGGGGCAGCTCCTGCGGATACCGCGCGCTTCAGGTCACACTTTGCAGTCACGACTCGTTGGTGAGGCCCAAGGCGTGGGGGTGCACAGGGACCTCCGTAGGACCACAGGCAGGGGAGTGCTTGGAGGACAGTACCCGCAGCAGCCCCTGCGCGCAGCTGGAGGCCTCACTTACGTTCCACTTGTAACTCAGACCTCCTCCTCCAAAATAGCAGGCTGGTGCCTGCACCCCAACAATCTGTGTGTGGATGGGGCAGAGGTGGGAATAGCAGTTAGGCTGCAAAGAGGAAGGCAGGAATTAAATGACAGTTGAGTACTGCTGGGGCTGAATGGAGCATGGCCGCTTGCCCCTCTGCATCTCGAGGTGCAGCCAGAGAGACCCCGTCACCGTCCGTTGATGGTTAGGGTTCAGCGCAGGGTCATGCCTCGGGCAGAGGAGTCCGAAGAACAGCAGGGCCTGTTAGTGGCGAAGGCTGCAGCTGGAGCATCCCCTTTCCTCTCTATATTGCTTAGGTGTGGTTATCTCTGGCCTGCAGCTTGGGGCTGGGCTGTTTTACCGTGTGTTTTCCCTTTGCAGCACAAAGCAGCTACCAGGTTTCAATGGGCCTTCCACAATTACCAGTGTGGATTTGGTTAATTTTGTTTCATGCAACCCTTACGCTATTGTTTACGGAGTGGATGAAAGCAGAAAATGCAGCTTCATAGACAGATCCTGAGTAAATGCAGCGATGACTGCAACTCGTGGATAAACCGCGGATGAAGAGCCGGGCACCAGCCACTCGTCCTGCTTCACGACCGAGCTGGCCGAGGGCGTAAAATCCCCCGCTACTACAGAAATTGAGGGGAAGGACGGGCGGGGCCTGGGGGAGCCCAGGCGGGGACAGAGAGCAGCTCCCGAAGGAGCCGTCGGGCCCAGCCAGGCCGAGGCGCCCGCGCAGAGCCCTCAGCCCGACGGCGGGGAGGGCGGCGGATCCCCCGCCACTGCCGCCGCCGCCCGCACGTGGCACCGCCTCGCGGGCCGCGCGCCGCCAGCGCTTCCGGTGCTCCCCGGGCGGGAGGGGCCAGGCGGCGGAAGCGTGTCCTGGCTTCCGGCGGAAGCGACGTCCCTCGCAGGTCGAGCCCGTAGTCAGACCGTTTCCGCCTCGCAGCCGCCCTCACCGACGGGCCAGACGCCGCCGCCGCCGGGGGAGGAGGGCGCGGAGCCGAGCGAGCCGTGCTGCGCGCGGGTAATTTGGCGGCTCGTCTTCCCTCAGGCTGTTCATAAGGCGGCGGCGCCAGCGCCCGAAGGATGTGGCGGAGGCGGCAGTGGCAGGCGCCGCGGCCGAGGGAGCCCTGAGCCCGAGCGGCGCTTCCCGGCTCCGCGTACCGGCGGCCCGGCAGCGGCCCCCGGCCCGGCCCGCTCGTCCAGCGGCGGCGCCGCCCCTCCGCAGCGTCGCCTCCCGCGGCACCGCCCGCCCCTCGCCGGCTCCCCGCGCGCTGGAGCCCCGCGCGGGAGCTGAGGGGGAGCCCGTGAGCGCGGGAGCTGAGCGCCTCTCGGGGAGCGAGCGGCAGCCAGGATGGCCTCGTCGTCGGGCAACGACGACGACCTCACCATCCCCAGGGCTGCCATCAACAAGATGATCAAAGAAACGCTCCCCAACGTCCGCGTGGCAAACGATGCCCGGGAGCTGGTGGTAAACTGCTGCACTGAATTCATTCACCTCATCTCCTCCGAGGCCAACGAGATCTGCAACAAATCGGAGAAGAAAACCATCTCCCCAGAGCATGTCATACAAGGTAAGCTTCCGGAGGCGGTGTGCTTCTGCCCGGTACGCCACGGGTCATTCGGGCTTTGAGCCACTCCTGTCCCGGTGCGACTTCTTCCTCTGTGGTTTCTTGTAGCTATATAAAAGACAAAAGGCAGGGGTCTTTTAAGGGTCTGGAGGAAAAGTACGTGTCGTCTGGCTTGTCAGTCGCATGGCAAGGGAAGGTTGTCTTTGTGTGGTTAGAGTGACTGTTGAGTGTGCTCAGGACCAGCTCTCATTTTGTGGTTCAGAGAAGTCTGTGATGTTTTGAGTGAAGTCACCAAATCCATTTGTTTTTTCTTACCTGTGAAACGAGGTCTGCTTTTTCGAATGGTTATGCAGATCTCTTTTACAGCATGCTTTAAGATCCTAAACTTATTAAATATCTTTATAATTGGAGACTGACAAAAGATGTACAATTGGGTATGTGCAGCCCAGGCTTTAATCCAGAGTCGTCCTGTCTGGAGCCTGTAAAGACTAAAATATTCCTCTAAAAAGTAGCCTCCTCCAAGGCTATCCTTGGAGTCTGATTGTTTAAAATTAAGTATTTGTATCTGTTGTAGAAAGCATTTAAACGTGACCTATGCTCTTGCATCTTTTTCTGCTGTTGACTTCCACTTCCCCTTGCTTAAATAAAAGGAGAGTGTTCTCTCTGTCTCTCATTTGCTTTCCTTTAAATTCTCCCACAAACAGGGATTTTCCTTGCCTCATCCTTAAGTCTGCAATAGGCATCTTTTTTCACGAATAATTCACTTTGCTGCTTAAGCAAAGGCTGTTGATACCAGTGTCTGCTGCAAACAAATTTATAGCAGTAATGGTGAAAGAGTACTTTATTCTGCTGCCTGGTAGAGATATTAACAGTAGCATTTGCAGTAGAGCTATTTTCAGGACTGTGATGGTGTCAAGTTAGTTTAAAAAATGTTACTTTTTTTGGTAAGGATTCTCTCTTTGAAACAAACAAAAAAAATCTTTATTCCTTTGGATTATATCAATTTGGTCTCCAGAAGACTCTCAAGTACTTGACTGGATTATGAACAGCAAAAGAAAATATGTAGCATGTATGAGCTTTAATATTAAATAAAATACATATAAATCTGGAAGTTTAGCAAAGCAACTCCATCACAGAAGCTCAGGATGTAACGAGTAAAACTTGTGCTGGCATGTGGAAGCAAATTGGGTCTGATGCTTCTAAATACATGGATAGCCTCTTCAAGTGACCACCAAAGCATTTGAGCTCAGTTCTTAACACAGGAATAGACGTGATCTTTAAGGTTGAGGACAATAAAGAATTCGTGTATGAAAGTATTTTTTGCCTAGTAGTGGTGGTCCTTAGAAAACATTTCACCTCTTGTGGCCCTAGGGTTAGTCTGGGTTTTTTGAAATTGAAACACACAAATCGAAACCAAAAGGTGTGTGTGTATCTCATCAGCAGGTGGTCTCAAACCATGTATTTTGCTGGGTTCTATGTCTTTGTCTTACCAGATTTTAGAGTTAGGAAAAATTATTTTCAAATTAGATGTGTACTTTTTAGTCAAATATTGCTAAGGAAAACTTTGGAGATGTATCAATTTTTGTAATGCTCTGGAGATGGAAGGAGTTGTTCTTGGATTTTCTGCTGTTCTTACCTTTAGGGAAGTGTATGTGCTATTAGCTTCTTCCAGATGCTGGTCAGTTGGCAGATGTTCCCTCTGTGAGGTATGAGAGTTTAGATTGCTAATTTTGGAAACAGTTGTTATGTGTATATAGGTACAGCATTTCAGCATTTTCATCCGTTGTCGTACATTCTAGATACTGGCTACGTTGACTGCCTCTTAATGTAGCTCCATGACAATGATGCTAAAAAATTAAGTGATCGAAATATGTTTGTTGTGGTCATCCAGATATCTTGTTCCTTTTGAATGCTTAAACCCATTAATTTAGAAGTAAAATGAGGCTAATGGCCATCACGTCACACGTGGTCCAGTCTAAACACAGGCTGCCTCCAACAGGAATCTTTTTGAACCCTCCCTAGAGCTGGATCTAGCAATCACTGATCCAGCTGACCCTGTTGATTTTTGAGAATCTAGGAGGGGAGCACAGTTTTCTGTCAGGTGAGTTTGCTGATCTGACTGTTCCTGTAAACAAGAAGTTACTGGATTGGAAGCAAGGAGCAGGAAGGGTATTTGACTGGGAAGGAGGAAGGGGAAAGAGACACTGCAGCTGGTGACACCCTGCCATTGGACTGTATTAGAGGTAATGTGAAACTGCGCTTCGTCACTGTACTTATGTGTTTGGCAGCAGTGGTGCCTAAGATACCCCTTCCTTTGCTGCACTAGTAAAAATGATTGTGTGGCCATGTGCTGAGGTAGAACTCTTTCCCCCTACCACTGAGTTATGCTTCACATAGATGAAGTCCCTGCTGTGTTTCATTGTGTGGTAGCACAAATGCTTGACTGGCACAGTGCTGTGAACAGCATAGGGAAAGGAAAGCAGAGGCTTCTTGCATCCCAGGAGAGATCTGATTTGATAGATGTACTCAAACTATGCCAAGCACTCACTGCTAGTGATAAAACACAAAGCAGCTTCCCTGGAGAGTACCCAAAGGCATCAAGGCTGCGTAATAGTCATAAGTGGAGATAGTCTCCATGTTTATTGTTGAATCCCACCATCAGGAACCCAGTTGTGAGTCTGAGACTCTAATAAGCAAATTAATATCCTTCCACCCTGGAACAGAAAGTAGCCTCATTTGACAGTTACGTGAGTTGTGACAAAGCAGGCTTTTTATGATAAATTAAAGTTCCATTGAATTCTGAAAATGGTGAGATGTTAAATCACCATTTTTATGAAGTTGATTACTTTGATTACTTGGTCTACATAGAACTGTTGTGCAGTAAGGTAGGCTGTGGATTGATGGCAAATCCTGTAGCTTCTTTTCATGGACTGTTAGGATACTGACAGTGTTTATATTGGCATTTAATGTTAAAAAAATCCCAACAACTGTTAATGTTTGGGATTTTACTTTGGAAGTTATTTTTCTTTGAAAGGAGCATAAAAAGTTAAAAATCTTGGATATGAATGACCTGATTATATAAAAAACAAATGTAGAACTAATTATGCTTAACTGCCTGAAGGTGCAGATCTCTGATTAATCAGTCTTGTAAGAGTGGGAGGAAACAGGGGAAAGGGTAGTTGTGATTTGGTGTTTGTAAATATGAGAAGTCCGCCCCTCCTCCAAAGATGCTGTGTTTTGTGATTCAGTTGTTTAAATTTGGTGTGGTCATTCTAACTTCAGTAAGATACCAGATTTTCAGCAATCTGGGTAGACATGTAGATTTCAGACTCAAGAAACAGAAAGAGTCTGCGTTTTGGTGGAACAGTAGCTCTGCTATAGTAATCACTCGTCCCACATTTTAGCACCATGCTGGTATAAAGGGATTCATATTCCTTCCATGCATGTGTTCTGTAAAGCCTTGATGTGTTTCAGCAAGGCAGTAAATTTCTTAAGTCATTTCACAGCCAGCAGAATTTTGATGCACTAGACCTATAGTGCTTATATGCTTCTTCATAGCTTTATTATGTTGAGCCATTGTACAAATCTGTCTTGGTTATATCACATGTTTTCTTTTGGATTTTTTTGTGTGCTATATTCAATACATAACTGTAAGTTCTTTACATTAATTTATTTTCTTTTAAGGGACATTTAAAATTCCTGTAAAAACACATCTTGCTGTTGACTTCAGATTGGGCAGTTGTTCATATTCTGATGCAGCACATTGCCAACCCTGATCACTGTGAATGTTCTTTTAATGAACACCTATGTATTTGCTATGATGGTTTGTCTTAGTGATGTTAGACTTGTAGAGTTCTTAAAATTTTATACTTTGGTTAAAAAAAAAATTATTACTTTGTGTAGTTTACTGTATATACTGTTTACATTTTAAAATTGATTGAGTTCTTAAATATTTATAGACTGCTTAACTAACAAGTTCTGGACCATGAGACATGGATTTGCCTCCTATCTGCTGAGGCTGGATTAAACCAGTTTCTGAAGGTTTTTGGTAATTCTCGTAGAAACTGTGGGCTAATTGAAAAAAGTGTTTCCAGTGTCTGTGTGTGGGCTGAGGCTGAACTGATATACTGTCTTTGAAGTAATTTTATTATCTCTAAATCAGTTTGTCCTCTAACTTTATTTTTCTTAAGAAATAGGTATTATGTAAATTAATTTGCTAAATGTTGTCTGTTAAAGGAATGGTAGTCCTGCATGTCTACCTAGGGTAGACAGCTGCACTGTACTGCCCTATTGAAGACAGTGTATTAATTGTCTCCTTAAACACAGATTGGAAGCTGAAAACTTATAGAATGCCTTTGGGTTATTGTTTAGGTGTATGATACAATGGCATGCTGCCGTAATTATGGGTAGGGAAAGGTTGCTTACAAAATTAATGTTAGAATATAGTGTGAGTGAGTGTAACAGCTTGTTTATAACAAGTTGTTGGTTGCTGTTGTGCAGTGTATTTTAGTGCTATTTCTTGAATAGCTTGTGACATAAAGTTGAAATAAAGTAAGATAAACTAAATAAAGTAAAAAAACTATCATTCCATAAAGAAAGCTCTGATTTGTGTAAATACTGGAAATGAACCAGGTGTTCTATTGAACTGAGACTTGTTTCTAGTCTATCTGGTGTTTATGTAATATTTCTAGCATATTCTGTAATAGGTTCCACTTTGAGGGGTGTGTGTGTATAGAGGCATATCATAGTAAATGGTGAATCAGGAAACAGTGTGCCTTTTGTCATATGTTCTACCTGGGTTTTCACAATCCTTCGTGTTACTTTTCCATTCTTTAAAAAAACCTATTGTTGCAGGATATAGCTGCATGTCAGATTTCTTTGGGCGGATAAAAGTGCAAGATTTAGTTTCTGAATACATTTTCATATGGAGATAGATAAAAGGGTTTCTGTTGAGAAATAAAACAATAAAGAGCTCCTACATAATTTTATATAACTTTATATGTGTGAACACATGTATGAACTATGCATTTTTAGCTTCTTGGCACTTGAAATATGAATTTAGATATTAAAAGACAAAAGCTAAAATTCATAGGTCTAGGGTAATAATTATTTCTGTCTTAATGAAGGATCTGTGATCATTTTACATGCATTGTTTTTGCTCTGTTATAGGTTGCTAATTTACCTTCTACTGAAGACTTGTAACAAAACTGGAAAGATGGAATCCTTGAGAGATTAAAGGTTAACAATTCAGATAGGAAGGATTTCTTAGTTGTATAAATTCTGCTTGATTCTTGTATGTAGAAGATGGGAGAAAGATGTCTTTTGAAGAATAATGCCTATGTCGAGTAAAATGTATCTGAAAGCCCTGAATCCTCTGCAAGTGCAGACTTCTTTGGTGGTACTTGACTAACCTTAGTTTTTCTAGCCTGAAAACTACATTCTTCTAGCCTGCATTCTTAAATGGCATAGGAGAAGAGACAGGGAAAATAGCTGTCAGATCTTCCTATGAACACAGAGTTTTGTCACCAGATGATAGAAGAGTGATCAAACTTTTTTACTTGTTTTTTTAATCTTTTAAAGAAACAAATCAATATCTATTATCAAAAGCTTTGTAAAAGATGAACAATGTATTTTCTTTCTTTCTAGCACTAGAAAGTTTGGGGTTTGGCTCCTATATCAGTGAAGTAAAAGAAGTCTTACAAGAATGCAAAACAGTAGCACTAAAGAGAAGAAAGGCCAGTTCACGCCTGGAGAACCTTGGCATTCCGGAAGAAGAGCTTTTAAGGCAGCAACAGGAGTTATTTGCAAAAGTAAGTGAAGCAATACTTGTACTGATGAGGTTGGAATAATTAATGCTGCAGATCTAGTGCCACAAAAACATGTGCACAGCTCAGGTATCCCCTTCCTTCTGAATCCTTAGATGCTGTGACATCTAAGATGCTATTGACCTTGGCCTGTTTGAATTGGGTAAAGTCAACAAATAAGATGCTGTTACTTGTTACTTCTGTGAATTGACTTCTAGGACTTTGTACACAAACAAATTTTATACTCTAGGTTTAAAAAGCACGTTTTTTGCTGCTACTTATGTATTTCCATTCTACTGTAGAGAATACATTAAGAATTACTTGGCTGAGGAAATAAAAGATTGACAGCTGGTGTTCTAGGAAATTACCCGTTTTGATGCATTAGAAAGTGAAAATGTTTTTTCTGTGTCTGGCCATCAGTGCACAAGTGTTATTTCTTAGGCTTTGAAAGAAGCATTTAATCGTTCAGAATTTCTAATTTGTCCTTTCTTATCTTCCTTTACTCTTGGCAAGACTCTAATTGAGTGAATTCATGCATAAATTTTTAAAGAGGCAATTCAGGCATAGGAAAAGCATTTGCCTGCAAATACTGTGCGCGTGCACGCACATTCTCCTTCATCCCAGCCTTTTCCCTGCCCAACTTTCCCAGATAATTTGTGAACATCTCCAAGTTTAAATGACTAAAAGCCAATTTTATTTATCTTTCTACACCATCTTTCTTTCTACTATTCTCTTAGTTTGACAAGACCGCCATTCTCTAAACTAAGTGATGTGAAAATTATCTTGGATTTCTCTTTCTTCTTACCCAAGGCATGAGTCTTATTTTCTCAGTTTGCTTACTTTAATTTCCTCTGGTGAAAATGCTTATTCAGTTATGTGTTATGATGTCCGATGACTGTGACCTTACTCCCCTTTGCTATACTTGTATCTTGCCGAAACAATTAATAACTGTAGTTTTTCATATTATAACATGCCAACTATTTTAATCTTAATTACATGATGAATTTAAGGCATTTAAAATTTCAGCATACCATGTAACTATTGTCAGCATGCAGTGAACTAGTTATGATAAATTCATGTGTGCCTGTACTTTTGTTTGACTACTAACATCAGAAAGACCAATATGGCTGCTTCTTGATTAAAGGGTGAGATTTACAAATAATAGTCAGTTTGGTACCTGTTTTTTACTTACTGTTTTGTTCAAATAACTTAGCATGGTATACAAAATAAAAAAGCAAATAAGGTGTGTTAAGGGAGTACTAGCTCCTGAGTAACGTTAAAAAAAAAAAAAAGGAACCATGGCCACCTTATGTAAGATACACTTTATCTAAGGAATGACCCCTTGAGGTATGTTCTTTTTAAATTCTACAATACTGTGCCTTAATATTTAAATTAAGGCAATGCATGCAAGTTTGACAAGGTTGTATAAATGATTTTTTTTTAAGTAGTCTTTGGTAATATGGGAAATCTTTGCTTAGATTCAAAGATGGCAGTCTCATTTTTCAAAAATGCTAGTTGTGATATGCTGTTGGAGGTACTGTAATTATTCTTAAAAATAGTTACACAAGTGCATGTTCGCTTATTTGTGCTAATCCTGTTAATATTCTAGAGCATGACACTAATGCTGACTTCTTGCTCTAGTTTTAAAATACTTTCCTGTTAATCTTATGAATGTTTGATGCCTATAGCTTGGATGTTCGTAAATATTTGAAGTCAGTGGAATGGCTTATCCCAATATTCATGCATGTCTATAAGTTTCTGTGCAAGACAAGGGCCTTAACAGATTTGGGGTTTTTTGAGGCTTCCTCATTAAAGTTCATCTGTGCAATGAATGAGTTAAATTTACCAGATGCTCATAAAGCTTCTTAGTCAATACAACTCAATGGAATTTTTCTTTTTTTCCATTTTTGAAATGGCTAAGTGATACCGTTATAAATACAGCAGTGAGGGTAAGCACTGACAAAACAATCCATCCAGTGTGAAGTGCTGAGCCTCTGATTTCTGGTGCATGCATGTGTATCACCTCAATGAGTGTACAGTAAACTTAATTGTAGCAGGGTCAGTAGGGAACCTTACTGTTATCTTGTGCGTGATAAATATTTATGCCTCTCCTATGTGTACAGATGCTGCTGTCTTCCTTTGTTTAAAGCTTGACAATGTCTTAAATTGTTTCCCAGCCCTTGTAACCTCACTACCACTTGAAGTTTGAAATACTGAAAAATCTTCATTGAGAAGAGATTTCTATGCCTGTAAAAGTATTTTGTTTTAGTGCTAGAACAGACTGAGGAAATGTGACACTTGTTATAATAATGGAAGACTCCAGTTTTTTCACTTGACTAAGTAGGTAAACTGGCTTTGATTGTTTTCCAAAGCATCATCTTTTGGCATCTTGGAGCTTGCAAAACTGTAAAATTTGTTGATGCTTTGGAAAAAAATAGGAAAATTCAGTGAGTGCAATGGGATTAGAAGGGAAATCATTACATTCTTAGTGATGACTTGTAAAAGTAGAAAAGTAAAGAAGACTGAAGATTTTTAATTTTAAGAACTTTTTCCTAATGTTCACTCAAAATAGAAATTGAAGTTTTAACTTTAACACAATTGACTAGTATACTGGTAAAATCAACAGCAGTTGCTGAAAAATGAGTGAAAACCCTGGATAGAAAAATGAGAGATGACGAGTTGAACGATTTGAAATGTTTTGTTAGAACATCTTGTGCCTTTCAGTAAAGGACTGTACCTTTCTGTAGCGAAGCCATCCTCAATCTGCATACCTGAATTTGAGAAGACCTTACATTGCTCTGTTTTCCAAAGATTGCTTAGCGAAGTAAGATAATGGCTTGCTTTGTTTTTGTAATAGTGTGTGTCTTTGTGGTACAATTGGATGATTTCATAATTGCAAGTTTTAGTATTTGTAATCAACAAAGTAGAGCTGTTCTCATCTCAGAACTGTGATTAAATGTTAAGATCCCTTGAAATTGAAGCCTAAAATTTCCATTGCTTTGCCTCACTTAATTTTTCCATTAGGAAGTGGTTCAGCACAATCCTTACAGTGGAACTTAAGTACACTAGCTCCTGCCTTTTGTTTTTGTAACTAAAGCCTCCAAATGGTGGCCTCTTCAGAGGAAGAGAGAATAAACATCTTGATACAAATAATTAAGGTACTTCTAGATGTAGTTTTATATGTACAATTAATAAAAATAACACAAAAGGAATCTGCAGGTGCAGATAAAACTGCTTTTAAAGATAAGGTGCTCTAGAGATTCTTCACAAGTTATGCATGGCCTTAACAATTAAATTCATGTCTTTAGGCTAGACAACAGCAAGCAGAACTGGCGCAGCAGGAATGGCTACAGATGCAACAAGCAGCTCAACAGGCACAGCTTGCTGCTGCCTCAGCCAGTGCATCCAATCAGGCAGGATCCTCTCAGGATGAAGATGATGAAGATGATATCTGAAATTCACCAGCTGAGTTTGTCTTTACTAAGAAATATTTTTCCTGCACAATGAAAACAGTGAAATGAATGCTTACCTGTAAGTTTGTATGCATCATGGACTGGCAATTGGTATTCTAGGGGTGTCTGCTGTTGTGTGCTGTACATGTATAAACTGTCTTTTTTTGAACTCTTGAAGATTTAAGGTTCAGTATCATATCAACTTTGGATTTTTAATGGTGTATATGGAAATTTTAGATAGCAGTGCGTCATTTATTTGATCAATAAACAGTGTTACAATAAACAACGAGTTTATAAAATATAGTGAGATTTATACAAAAAGCTCTAAATCCACATTTGCATTTCTTCCCTTTTAACTAAACTATAAAATCTTACTTAGAATTTTTAATTGTTTTTTGGGGGAGTGGTACAGTAGACATAAACTGTTAATGGGAAAAAAGCAGAGTTCGGCATAGTAGAGACTGAATTCTTAGTTCTTTTTAAAATGAGGATGTATATGGCAATAAATATTAATATGCTCAAATACCACACTTGTTAAAATTTGAAAATGATACATTTTCACCAAGCTAGGAAAAGGTATGTTTAATAGGAGTTGTACAAATTCAGTAATTTTTTTGTATAGGGGTGAAAAAAATAAACCCACGGTTTTATTATGACATCCTTTGACAGTCCTAACTGAATATTTAACTTCAAAGACTGCCTGGTTTGAAGAACTAACTCTTCTATTATTTCACTCCAGTTTAATGTTAACTGTTGTTGATGGTATTTCATAGTCCAGATCTATTCACGTTGTTGAAATATAAAGCTGGAACTTGGTGAAAAGAATTGTTTTAGTTCCACTGACGTAACTGGGAATGATTGAGTATTCAAGCCTATGAAGGCAAAAGCTGAAGCTAAGAGCATGCTTACCATAAAAGAGGGAATTTATTTAACCTTGATTAGTCATTGTTGTCAGCATAATGCTAACATTCTCCAGACTAGATTGCCACTGGATTACTAAGATACCTTGTTGAAAGATAACATTTTCTTCATTCAGATTGGCTTGTAGGTAAGTCCAGGTTTTTGATAAACTATTCCCCAAGAGTGATCAGCAATACATGGAACAGAAATGATGTAATAGTCCTTTTGATAGTTGATTTGAAAATTCTGTCGATAAATGGATGAGCAGCTGTTCTTTGTGTTGAAATAAAGCACAGTAGTGTCCATTGCTGAGTTTTAATGTGTTACTTGAAGTAATACTGGCATATCTTCTGGTACGCTAATCTGAGCAGACTAGAAAAGCCACTTGCATGCTGCTGTAGATGATCCAATAGCTCTCTAACAATGTGGATTTTTTTATTAACTTATGTCCTCAGCAAGTTGCTCTAGTTCGAATTCTTGAGGAGGGCTGCAGCAGCCTGTTTACATAAGGATGCAAACAGAAAATGATGTGCCCATTTTTACATAAAGATCTGAACAAGGTACAATTGGCATTTATTCAGATCTCAGTCACATAGTGACTTTTGATTTAAATTTGAGATACATTGAGTTGCATATTGAATAAATGTGAACACTTCCTTAACTGCATTAATGCAGTGAAAACTCAGAAAAGTATTTGTTTAAATGTTTAAGTTTAAAAAAAGAAAAACAAAACAAAAAACCTTTCATGGATACTATATGAAACATGTTAGGCAAGGTTTGACTGAGGAAGTGGTTTTCTGTAAAGGTTTAAGTACCAAAGGTAGAAAATCTAGTCTAGTGATACAATGTTAATGTGCAGTGTTGGCTTTTCTAATTTGTACTGTAACACCTTCACACTTTCTATTTTAAATGAGTCTTTTTCTTTTAGATAATATTAGGTATATTTTCACACCTTTCTTTTCTGATGCAGAATTCAGGTTAACATTTTACTGCATCTGGTATGTATGGTGTAATATGTTTGGATCCTTGTGACCTTTCTTTTGGACATTCTTGTGCTTTTTCATATGCTGTATTCTTCAAGCAATAAAATTCTGATGTGTTTTTATAAAATTGCTTTTATATTTAATGAATAGTCTGTCTTCTTCATTGCATTTGTAAAGAAAAAAGTTAAGACTACTTAAACTCTGCTGTTATTTTGACCCACTGAACACTTCTTGTGATCAAAGTCTTTGCAACCTGAGTGCTGTTGGATGGCATTGCTGTTCACTGGGGTTGTTAATGCTTGCAGACAGTATTTCTGGGCTTGACCTGCTCTCTTTCCTCTTGGGAATTGCATTTTGTGTATATGCATTTTTATACCCTGACCTTCTTAACTTGAAAAGTTGGACAAAACCCCTGTAGATCTGGTATGACCTACTGAAATACTTTCAGTTTAACAAAGTGAAAGACCACAGGCAGAGGCTGGGGAAATGAGAATATATGTTAGTCTCTTGTTGAATTAATTTCACGTAGATAGTCTTGTTTAGAGACTACTTTACTTATTCAGCCATTCCACCTCAAGTATGAAGAGTAAACTCCGGCAGTTGCAGGGGAAGAATCTTCACTGATCTTTCAACAAACTAAGATTTTTGTATTACTTTCCTGTTGTGCTTCCATGTACTAGCTGTTCAGTGAAGACAAGGGATTTCTGAATTTGTGGTACCACGGATTTTTTGGTACACTAGATACATATAGTGTAAAGTTTGGTTAGTGAACTGTGTTGTTACTTTGTCTCAGAAGAAACATGTATAAGGATGTGTCTATTTCTTAAATATTGAGTTGAGATTATCTGTGGGTTTTCCATAATTATTCTGACAGTCTGTTTCAGAGTGCTTTAACTAAATGACTTTCTTGCAAAATCTTTTCTGTTACTTTAATAAAGCATATGTCTGCATGACATTGTGGATAATGAATATAGTTGTATTTACTACACTGAGGTACTTTTAAAGGAAATGTCTTAAGGATTCTAAACATCAAATACTTGAAATGGTATTTGGATTTCAGTAGTTAAACGTGGCTAGTTGAGTTTGGTATTGAAACACTGGAAAGGAATTTCTGCAAGAATGGAAAAAGTCTCCGAAAGCCACAATTATAAATGGTGCTGTTCAGATTTTGTAGAAGTACCTCCATTAAGGAGGACTCTGTGTAATAATGCCTGTGTTGATCTTTTCACAATTTTGAAACAGTGCCAAGTCAAGGGCTTAAAGTGACTTAATGATCGTTGTGGAACAGCAAAACGCCTTACTCTGAAATGTACACCTTTTTTTAGTCCCCCAGTGTTGGATTGCAGTTTTGTGTAAACCATGCACAAAACAATGCGGAGGGAGGAGTGTAATATGAAAGGTTAAGAATGCTGTGGTTAAATTTACTTTCGGTATTACTATTAGTCTGTCTAAGATTGAAAAGTTTTACTTTGCAGCTGACACAATGGGAGTACATCACTGGGATACTGGCCAATGTTAAGATGGATTTTGCGTACAGATAAATTAGTCAAGCTCTTTGATCCCTTGGACTTGCTAAAAGTCTACTCAATGAATGTGCCATCTGCGACTAGAGTATGCTGGGTATAACTCAGTGATGAAAAGGAGTGTCGGTGAGGCTTAGCGTAGGCCAGTTAAGGCTTGCTGGCAATCATGAGTGATAGGTTCCTTTTCAAGACATGTTTGTGCTTAGTTTGAATATTTTTTTTCCTGATTGCAATGAGTGTTTTTCTTTTTGATTCCATGCAAACATAGCTACAGAAATGAGTAATTTTGAGAATTTAATAATGGCATTGGAAGTAGTTATCCCAGTTCTTAGGTACGTGGGGCAACAAGTGTGCTAGAGCTGTGCATTCCTGGAAAGAAACAGATCCAGTGAATGCTTGAATTGGGGGCTGTTCTTTTCTGTGGTACTGTGCTATAATGCAACTGAGTCAATACTTGGGAAGTGGAGGCTTTGCAGCAAAATGATCAGACAGTGAATCCAATTGGATACGCCAGATCCCATACATCAATCATTCATAGATCCCATAAGCATGGGTTTTGCTATGTGGATGAGTCTAGCATAAAAGTGAATAACTTAGGGTAGAAATATGTGGCAGATGATGCTTCCGCGTATGTTGGGGAAGGGGACATTTGATTTTAATTCTTCATGGCCATGATTTATTGTCACGTCAACTACAGCAGTACAACATGAAGATGTCTATCCCACAGCCTGAACCAAATGTTCAAGTAAGGATTGACAGTACTTGCTACAACCTGTTTCCTTTTTCTGGGTTTTAAATCTTTTAAAAGAGCTACTGTGCTTTAGATATCTGGGGTGAAGATTTATAAGAGGCATATTAAATTATGTAAAGATTACATTTCATTTTAAGGCTGAATCTTCATGCGGTTAATTTTTCTAATACTTTAGAGATTTTTTTTCTTGTTTCAAAGCAAGTCCTGGGTATTAAACTAGAGGCACTGAACTCTATTTTCATTTGCATCAAAGGCAGAAGAATCTCACCATAGCAAGGTCTGGACTTGATTTCTCCTCTTCCCTTTTCCCTTCAGCCCCCACCTAGGATATCTAATGTTGTTGGAGTAGTAGTATTGCATGGTGTAACTTTAAACGATTTCCACACTCATTTCAGTAGGAATTAGTCCAGTTTTGGTATTCATTCAATACAGTTACTAGTCAGTAATCATACTTTTATATCTTGAAAGCATTGTACAAGCATTAATTAGGTGTAGGCAATGTTACACTGCCCAGTGTAATAATGTCAGTATTTGAACAGTCCATGCTCTGCTTTGAAGTTAACACTTTCACATGCTACAGAACTAAAAGGTGGTGCACTATATAGAGGAAAAAGATATTATCTTCATGTCAGACTTCATGGAAGGGTGACTCATCTAGAGAGCAAGTAATTGGGAAAACAAACAGACTTGTTTCAAAAGTCATCGTCAGAGATGAAACCATTTGTTTGTAATAGCACAGTGCTTGGGATAGCTGGTTATGGGCTGGGACTTGGTTTCATTAATGTTGTGTTGAAGTTTCATTCTGTCACCTACAGAGTGAAAAACCACAACTGAATAGAAATCGAATTCAACATCCTTTTTGTTTCAGGTATGAATTTTTCTCAGGCAGCAGTGTAACCTGTGAAAGAGAACTAAATTTATCAGGGCAGTGGCAGTGTTAGTAACGCAAAAAATCTGAAAGTCTTCACCATCCATCCTGCAGTGGACTTCATTTCTAAAAATGTAAGAATCTGTATGATGAAGGAGGAATATGAGCAACAAAGATCCCCCCCCCCCCCCCCCCGGAATGCAAACAGCTAACTGGTACAATTTTCATGCATAGATAATTATTTTTCTAGGTTAAATTCAAAGCTGTTAAGTAAACAGGTAAAATTCAAAACTTTTAAGTAAACACAGTTGCTTCTTAAATATGCACTTACGTACATCTTCCATATTCTCTGATGGTGTTATGTATTCTATACCTATGGTAATTTAATTGTCTGGGATTGCTGGGTAAGTTGTATACAGCTAAACTCATTACCCTTAAATTACGAATAACTTGTTCTTTTCTTGTTTTCAATATGTTCTAATGTTTTGAAACTTGAAACTGTTGGAAACAATAATGTTTTAATTTCTACAAAAATTTTAGTTTGAGATGCTTACAAAATTGTTTTTAAAAATATAGTTCCAAATAAAATTTAAGCAAAACTAAAGCTTTATAGACAAATTAAATAGGTTTATCTTAATATATTGTATCATTAAAATGAAAGGGGCAATTCTTGACTGAATGTGGAAAAGATATTTATTCTGTCTGCAGGATGTGAAAACACAGGGCTAAACTGTCTGTCACTGCTGTTAGTGAGCTGTCTTTTCCAAAATGTGGAAAAATGTTGTTTTACCTATTTTAAAAGTGTTAGTTGGTGTTCTGAGACAAAAATCACCCCTCAAACTTTTTTCTCAGGAAAATGATGAACTGGCTTCCCTTCATAGATGAAAAGGATCTAGGGCATGTATCACAGAGTCCTGTGGGAAGAACTATAGTAGCAGACAAGCCTGGAGGGAGAGAGCATTTCATTGATTGCTTTAACTGTATTTTTGCTTTAATGATGTGAAAAAGGGATTGAGAATTGGACATTGCCCTAAAATGAAATCTCTGGTATTGACTGTGTTATAATAGCATATTTTAAAAGTTTCTCCTTTATGAACGTAGAATAAAGCTTCTGAATGCTGAAATAGGATTTTTTTTTTAATATGTATCTGTGTTCAGATATATTTTTGTAACCTGCCTCAGTGGTGTATATATTCCAACCCAGAGGGGCAGTTTAGTCCTCAAATTCAGTCAAATTTTTTACTTTGTGCTGAAAATGGTGCATTTTCAGCAGTGTGAAAAAAAGGTCACAGGAAATAGTGACACGATAACTTCTTTTTGTGGACTGGCTATTAAAGACACAAAGGTAGTAGCAATACAACCGAACCCTTATGTTTTGTGTATTTCATTTTCAAAAATTCATTAACTGAGGAGATCTGGACATAAGGAGAGTACCTAAGGTAGCGGTAAATCCAAAGGGAAAAACCCTGGCTACTAGAAGATGGGTGTGTTAGGGAGGGAAAAGAACACTCTTAAGAAATTGTGTATATTCTTCCCTCTGCATCTCACCTTGCCTCAAAGGGAAGAATATGCAAAGACAAAGGGGCATGGGGGGAAGGACTCTTACTAGGATTCAGATGGTTACCTGTTAGATTTGATCTGCCTTTTAAGTCCAAAGAGCAGGCATTGGTCTTCACATTTAGTTAAATAGAGCTCAAAAAATGTAATGTCACAAAAATAAATTTCCTTCCTAAACAAGTGATTTCTTTATTTTTGGTGTTGTTTCTTTGGGATTACTTGAAAATTTCTGCAGTTAATCTGATCAGAATCTTACTTGGGGCAAATAATGATAAACAGAGTTGTAGCTATCTTTATTAATATGAGAGGGAGACATGGAAAGGTAATTGATTTGCTTAGTGCGATATCTATTCTATGCACAGCACACTGTGTTCTCATTCCCACTTGATTTATTTACTGATTCCTGTTCTTTTAAAGTGATTAATAGTGGGAGGGAGAGAGTTTTCATAGATACATGAACTACTCTTGAGTGTCCCTCCAGACTGTGATCCTTTGACAGTTTTTTCATGCACCAATTAAATGTAGTATTATGCAATGTGGACATAAACTTTCTCATGAGAAAAGGAGGAACCACCACAGATTTAAAATAAGAAGGGAGGGACACCTGAAATTAAACCACTGACCACTGAAATGAAATCCTTTGAAGGAGAGAAGTCAAGACCTGCAGTGGTATGGAAGGTAGGACAATCAAGGGATCGTTGGCCTTCTCAGTTTCAAATTAATGTAACTCATACCTTATTCAATGAAATACGATCTGATTGATTACAGCAGAAACAGGTTGGTATTATGTTATACTGCTTGTTCTTTCGCGTGCCAGCAGGTGGCTGTCAAGTTCAGGAAATGGGTTTCAGCTGGATGTGTTGAAACTACTGAAAACCTCTTAACTGAACCTTACAGTCCATGGTGATAATTCATGAACCAGTTTTAAATTAAAATTCCTTTAATGAGATTAAACAGTAACCCAGGATACTGGTTATGTTCAAATGTTAAGGCAGATTTTGCACAACTGCATATATATTTGTGTTTCTAATCATAATTCAATGTCAGTTGATAGTAAAATATTTTAACAAGTCTGAAAATGGGTGGTGCTGATCCGTAGTTACACATTCATCCACTATTCATTTTTCTACAGCTTGAATTAGTACCATGACAGACTCTCCATCTTTCAATATTGATACAGTATGTCAGTCCGTACACTCTGCTCGAAAGCTGCTAGCTAATCGATGCAGATAACCAAAGACTTGAATAGTAACTGCTATTATCTCAAAACTAATAATCCTTATGCCTGTAGATAATATGGTAATGAAAAATTTTTACTGTCAGAATTCACCATAGCTATACCTAACTCTGCATATTAGATACAGCTCAATGTCCTTTTAATGTAAGGAAATGTGCATGGATGGGGTTGGTGGGAGAATGGAGACATAGGTTAGGTGAACTGGAGATACCAGAAACTAAGGTAACAAAGCCCTCACGTTTCTGGTTATGTTTTGATATAATTCTGGAAGTATATGCAATGAAAGCAAGTGGATTTCTAGTATTCAAGCAGGTAATGCAAGCATTAAAGTATTGAAAATCATACATTGAGATCATGATTTATGGGTATTCCCTGATACTTTGTAATTGTCCAGCCTCCAGCTTGGGATGCAGTTGTATGTTGTCAAAAGGAAATGCTAAGTTATCATGTGATAGTCTGTCTTCACTGGAAAAAAGCAAATTCCTGTGAAATAAGAGGCTCTTTGTACTTAGAATATTGCTAGTTGATGCTGATTGACACCATATTTCCTCTGCTACATATGGCATGGAAAGATGTGCTCTTGGCTATAGTGCAAGCAAGAAGAGTGAACACAGGATATTTCATAAAAGCAGATGGAAGTTCTCATTTTTGTCCTATTTATAGCTGGTGTAAGTAGTGTCTCTTCAGTTCTGTTATCCAGTCACTGGTGATGTCTTTCTGTTTTGCTTGCTGAGATGAGAGAAAAAGAAGAAACATACCTTTCTTCTGCTATATAAAATGCATTTCAGTACAGACTGGAAAAGATGGAGGCGGGCTACAGTTCTTCCCACAAAAAGTCAGAGAGAGGAGAAAAATTAGAATTGGGTCACCCTAAGCAGTGGTTGAGGCTGCACTAATAAGTGCAGTTTTCCTTCTGCCTTGAAGCAGAGGTGGTGTGGTCTAACTAATGCAGTTTCCTGCTAAATTTCTGCTTAAAAAAAAAATCAGTACTCAGAGTAAAACTGTAAGTTTATTTTGCCTAATAGTTGAAATAGGAACCCAGTGGAAGTAAGCCTCTAGTCAGATGCACAGCTACAAACTCTTTGCATACTGCTGGTTACGGTTAAATAACCAGCCTCTGGGAGACAGAGGAAGTCTGGAGAACTCAGCACAAGTTGAAGTGTCAAGACACCTATTCTTTTGTCTCAGAGTATTTCCTGAGCATTCCCATAAAGTAATGATTATCCACTCACCACACAAGTGTTATGAACATTAATATTTTTAAAAATTAGAGCACTTAGACTGCTGGTGATGGGGGAAATACATGTGTAAAGGTGGGGGGGAGCTAAATTCCTTTGGTTTTCAAGGGAAAAGAGATAATACTTAGGGTTTTTGCAACACTTCATTTTCTTTGTGGAGTAAAAATCCAATTTTAATATGACAAAGAGACTGCTGGCTAGCAGAGAAAAGGATTAATGGCACCTCACACTGAGAAAGAGATATTTGGAAGTAATTTGTTTGGTCCTGCTGATTTTTGTTGCAATGGAAAGCTAAGCTGCCTCTCTCTTTAGAAAGTGTGCCCACAGGGAGTGCCAGACAGCTTTTCTGCCACTCCAAATTAATCATGCACATTGTTGTTCTGCCAAGATAATATCCTTGGGTACACTTGTAAACTCAAGTAGATTCTGTTGAGAAGTGAACAGAATTAACAAAATATATAACTATTGTAATAACTGGAATGATGTGGATTCAGTCTAAAAATAAATTCAAGCAGTTTTCTTTTAAAGCCTGCATTAATTAGTCAATGATGGGGAAAACAGCTAACTATAACAATAAATTTTCTAAGCTAAAAATAAGTGGTCATCATCTTCCAGAAAATGCTAATGGTTTACAAGGATACTAGAACAATGCAATTTATCATGAAGCCTTTGCTGCGTGTGTAAATTAGTTAAATGTCTTTAATGTATCCTTAAGTCCTTTTAGTGATACACCACACACCCCTCCCCCCAAGACTAATGTTTTTCAGGATGTGACTAGAAGAATAAAAATCTGTGGGGTAATGTTTGTTTGATTACTTCTAGGCCTAGGGCCAGTTGCAATCCCCGATAACGGAAACAATGTCAAAATTCTAAATGATTAATTATAACTTTTCCCGCAATATCCTGCGGAGACGCAGTAGACTCTTTCCCTCACCTTACAGCTAGGTCATTTCACATCCTGAAGTGCTAAACTGGAGGAGAGCATAGCTCAGCATATAGATGGGAATCTCCTAAAGCAAGAGTGTTCTCAAGCAGGGGAAGAACCTAATGACTGATGTCAGACTTCTCACTAAGCTGAAATGGTAAGTGTTATGCTGCTAAGACTTCTGTTTTATTTTTAATGAGTTAAAATTTGATTTGATCACATAGTCTTAATTAATGTTTATGAATTCCAGGTTCTGTGATAACTTATCTAAGTGCTTTTTGTCTTTTAACTTACAATCAATTACCTTTGTAGTTTATCATTGTAATGAACTATGATATGATCTTTACTGATGAAGAGGTGGCTCCTAGTTTAAGTAAAGGTGAAATGCACATCTCCATATGCATACCTGATACATATTATGTACTTCTGTTTTTGGAAGAAGTACAGGTTGAAAGCAAACTAAAAATCAGAAACCAATCTTGAAAACAGTTGTGTCCATTATTTCAATTCAAACACTAATAAAGCCACTGAAATCTGTTGGCAAGAAGTAGGCTTTGCACTTGAATGAAACTATATAAAAGGCATTATGAAGGTTTTTATCCTATATCACACAGAGTTTAAAAGTTTACATTGTTTTTTTATGTTTTAAAATAATAATATGTCCAGATTAGATTAAGAAATACTTAACTACCTTTCCAGGAATATTGGAAGCAATCATTCCTCCATTTCCTTGTAGCGTGTATTATGTTGTCCAACTCTCCCCAGTCTGTTTCATTTACTTCACCTGAAGAGGCAATGGCTATCAGCAGTGTCTCAGATAATTGTGAACTGTATCCTTTGAGTCAGATTTTGTGCTAATTCTCTAGGGGTGTTTCTGCGTTGCACAATGAAGGTCCAATATGTGAATGAACTGATACAGCTAAACGGCTCATCATGCTTTCATGCAGAAATACTAGGTTGGGTCCCAGAAACAGTATGTTAATGTCTACAGCTTCTGGCCTAATCAACCTTCATTCCCAAGTCTAATTGTTAACCTCTGAACATGAATAATTAGCCAGACTGCCCTAATATAACAATACAGTTTCCTATTCCAGTGCTAGCTTGTTCAAAGCCTTGTTCAGTAAATATCTCTTGATTGCTCCTTTTTATAGTGTGCATACACTCTTAAAAGGTAGGTAGGTATAGGCCAGAGGATGCTGTGGTAGCACCTGTCCTATTTTACACAGTATTTCAGAGCAGCCTCTCAACCTGTTCTGGAGGTTGTGAAGTTACCCAGAATCTGCAACATTGTCCAGCTCCTAACGCTTGCTTTACCCTAGGGCTTGTTAAAGATGTTTTTTGAAGAGACCTGCATGGAAAAAAGGAATCCTGTTTTTCCTGGGAAAACCTCTCATTAGCTAGATTTAGGCTTTTTAAGCATTACTGAGAAGCTAAGTATTGTATTTAGGTACCTATGATATGGGCTGCAGTTTCCTTCTCCTAAAATGGCTAGAGATCACCATAAAACATTCCATTTTGTTACATTGCTCTGAATTGAAAACAAATCCTGACATGTTGAGAATGTTGGCCTTGCACATTTTGCAGAAATAGGAGTAATTAGTTAATTCTTAAATTGCAGTTAAGTAAAAGAACCTGAGGGTTCAGGTATCAATCAACTATCCACAAATATAAATACACATATAAATATATATATATTACGCTTTGAAACTCTCTTGATGTATGTTTCATGCAATGAAAGGCCAGCATTTCAAATTTGAGTGCCAGATAAGTACCTGACTTTCAAAGCTTCTGGATCCATAGATCCAGAATTTAGGATCCATTTTCCAGTAGATTAATTTTCAGTACTCCATTGGGGCTTATAAGGTTGAAAATTTTAACGCAAAAGTTATTTTTTAGGATTCATTTTTAGATATCTAAGCTGAAACAATTGGAAAGATGAGTTTTCCTGAAATGATCAGAAAATGAAAAATCCTGGTTCTCCTGAAGCCAGCAGCAAATTTCTAATTCAATTAAATGGTCAGGACTCTCACCCCCAGTGTTTAAAGGTTCAGTGTACATTTGTTTCTCAAAATTATGCTTTTTAAAAAAAATGTGCCAAATCAGGCATCCAAAACCAAAGGTGCCCAGATTGTTGGGTGCATTTATAAACCTTGGTTAGGACACAGTGGAATATGGATTCTACTTAATGCACGATTAAAGATTTTGAAATCCCTCTTTCTAAAGTTATTATATATGCAGCAAGTTATAGCATAGGTGTTAATTTAAAAGAGATATATTAAAAAGCATATAAAATGAGCACATTCTTTTAATTTTTACTTAATTATGTTTTGAACCAGGTTATCTCATTGTATCATCTTATTATATTTTTTTGAAGAATCGTAAAAAGGTGTGTGGTGAACTGGTAGCTAAGCAAAAAGTTGATTGAAGTTTACAGTGTTTAATAGAAATTATTTTTTCCTGATCCTGAAAGGCATACAAATTGAGCAAATTCAAATATATATTTATTCATTGTTTTTATAATTTATTTATTTCTGCTTCATTACCCAAATCCTCAACATGTATTCTGCTTGGTGAATATTTTCAGTAATGTATGCAACCTACAAACTGAGTTAGTGTGTCAAGAGTTCAACTGAAGTGTGCCCAAGTGTGGAATTTAATCTTCGGAGTCTAAAATTTGGGGGTTATATGACCACCAGCTTGCTAAAACATACATGTAGGCCACCACAGCATGTGGCACATTTATTCATCTTGTGGATCCCCACAGACCAAAAGCATTTCTGGTGTAATGTGATTAGCTTAAACATTTCACTCCAGAAGTTACATTGTTGATCTGTGGCCTCATCTGCTTATTTTGATAAATTCTGATGTTAATATTATTCTAATACAGTAATTTCATATTGATCTAGAAGAACTTGCATTTTCCTTTCATATGGAAAATAGGACTAAACCTAAATTAAAGCGTGATGCAAAGGAACATTACCTGAAAAGTGACTTGGAAACGAAAAAATAATTGAAGTAATTTTTGTTTCACGATATAGAGACTTGAAACAGCAGTATTTTCACTGAGTTTTTATTGCAGTCTATAAAAAAGACTTTAAGTAAAAATGAAAGGAAAATCAAGAAATTGATGCCTTAAGAGGGGAATTTAATTCGAGTGGCTTTCAAAGCCTTTGCTTTCTACTAGTAGCTTCGTAACAGACACTTCGTTGAAAAAAATCATCTTTGACAAGGATTTAACACCCCTGCTTTTCCGGTTGCCGAGGAAACTTCCTGTTATAATAATTCAACGATATAATTCATCCAACTACTCCATCAAAAATAGGTTCTTTTTCCTCAGATGTCAGCCTCGCATTTCCTAACTTCTCAATTTACGACTGACTTACACACCTGTGGGGTTAAAAAAACCCATAAAATCCTTCCCTGTTTATTTCTTCCTCGCCATCGTGCCAGGTGAGGAGGGTGCGAGACGCCGCCGGTGCGCTGCCAGGCAGGGCTCCCGCCTCTCTCCCGGGCGTGAGTCAGCGCTTTCCCGGGGGGAGGCCAGGAGGCGTCGCAGCCGGGCGGGATACAAAGACCCGCGGCCTCGTTGCCGCCTCCCGCCAGACGCCCCCTACCCCCCCTCGTTAATGAGTAACGACGCAGCCGGCAACAGGAGCCGCTTCACACCGTGACACCCCTCCGCCCGTTGGGGGCTCCGGGGTGCGTGTGGCGCCGCGGGAGGGAGGCCGGGCGCGGACCGCGCCGCCGAGCCTCCCTTGGGAGGTCCTCCCGGTCGGCGCCCGGCCTCCCTCCCGCGGCGCGGCTGCCTCACCCCGTCCCGTCCCCCCGCCGCCTGAGCCGGGCCCGCCCCTCTCCCAGTCTCCTCCGCGGCTCCCCCCCTCCCCGAGCCAGGCGGAGCAGGAGCTGGGAGCGACGTCGTTTCTTGCCGCCGCCGCCTCTCGCCTCTCCCCTGTGACCGAGGGCACCGGTGCTGCCCGGCGGGACCCCTTCTCCGGCCGCCGTCCGACTCCTGATCCCCGCCGTCGCCTCTGCTGGAGCCGGCACTGTCCGTGGAGCAGCCATGAGCTGGGGCACGGAGCTGTGGGTGAGTCCCGGCTCGCCTCTCATTGTGTCTGGGATTCGCCGCCTTCCCTTGTCTGCTGAGGCGGCTTCCCCGGGGGAGGCGCGGAGCGGCCGGAGCTGAGGCGGCCGCCGAGGCGCTTTGTTCGGCGCTGGGGCGGCGGGCACGGGGCAGGGGGGGCCTGGGGGGGGGCGAGGCGCTGGAAGCGGCGGAGGGAGGTGGCGTAAGCGTTGGGGAAGGGGGAGCCGAGGAGGGGCTGGAGGGGCGGGCGCTCGGCGGGGGCGGTGGGTCGGGGAGCGCCTCGTCCGGGGTGCGGGTGCGCGCGCGCCGCCTCGCGCGGCTATGGCGCTCACCGCGGCGGGGGGGCACGCGGCGCCTCGCCTTCCACCGTCCGCCCGGTAACGGTCGCAGCGGGTCGGGCTTCTTTGTGTGCGCCCCCCGCTCCCCCCCCCCGCCTTCCTCTGAGGCGAAAGGAGGGGAGGGCTCTCGGTGCGAGGCGGCTGGGGCCGGCGGCGTGCTTGGGGGGTGGCGTGGGGCGGGGTCCCGGCGCGGCTCGGGCTCGGGCAGTGGCCGCGGCCCGCACTGGGCACCCTCTGGGCGGCGGTGCCGGGCGGTCGCAGGGCTGCTCGTCTCCCGGAAACCACCGGACTGCTCTGACGAGTAAAGCGTTTGAGCTGTCGCCCCTAATTGGAAGCAGCTATTATATAGCTTTGTCTTTAAAAGTACCCCAGAACATTGGCTAATACTGTATTGTATTTTTTTAAATACGGAGAATTGGCAGCAAGGAGACAGACAGTGTCTGTGCGCCTGTGTCTGCGTTGCGTTAGATCTTTTCTTAAACCCCCACTCCTCTTCCGAAGGTTTTTTGGCTGTGCCGAGGGCAGTAAAGAAGGGGCTTTTCCTGGTGGAATCTGCCCGAGTGAAGCACAGCGATGTCTGCTCGCAGGCAGTTGTGAGATGTTTTATTTTCTCTATCAGATTTCCTACTGTTGCTGCTATAACTGGAGCTGACACTGATCGTGGGAAAGCTTAAGCAAAAAAAATTATAGTACCAAGGAGGGTTTAACGTCGCCGTTTTAAATGCTGGCCGCCTTTCGTTTATTTGCTTTTAAAGATCAAAGACTGTGAAGCACAGACACTTGCACTCAGAAAAAAATTTACAGAAAGCTAAACATTGCAACTTGAAGTCTATTCAAGAACTCTTAACTTGGACCTAGCATTATACTTTTTTTTTTTTTTAATTTGAAGTTGAATTAAATTCCTTTATCAGTATTTTCTAGTACAGGGCTGTTAGTCTCTGGAGGAGCAAAGATCTGCTCAGCACTGAGACAACTAGTTGCCCGAGTGAGCTGGGGAGTCAAAGGCAGGCTGTGGCATTGCAGTCAGAGTGTGTGGGTGGGGTATAGGATTGGGCCAGCGAAGCTCCTGAAGCCACCTGAATAAGTCGTGTCTGGCTATGCAAAATGAAGGTGTAATAGCATTGCATCAAGCGTACTACGTGGAAAAGCCTGATTTAAAGATATTTAGGGTTTACTTTAGTGTTTTGTACCGTACCTTGTACTTAACTAGGATTTATAGGCATGATGAGAATTCGGATAAAATGCACTTGTTAAGTGCTGACAGCACTGCTGTAACAAAACTGAAATATAAAACTGTTGTAATATTAACAGGACTAAGGAGTAAGTAAAAGTCATGATTTGTATTGGCAGCACAAGTGTGTCTTTGTAGCTCATGCTTGTATATACTTCAGATGAGAGGTTGTAGGTCAGTGTTTGGGGGGGGGTTGCGTTTTAGGACAGCACTGAATTTTCTTCTGTAAGCACTTAAGTATGTATTGCTTTAGAAAACAGAGTTTTGGCTTACTCATCTCTGTTCATTTTGGCAGCCTCTTAATTTTAGATTCTTTGTTCAGCTTGTAAATGACAGTTAAGGTTTTGTGGTCTATCTTGTATTCCGTTTTGTAAGAAGGTGTTTATCTTCCTTATGTGCTTAAGGAATATATACAAAAAGGTGGATTTTGACCTCAGACTTCCTTTTAATGACAGGTATTTTATTCACGGTGTCATGAAACTAGCTGAATTTTGTCTAGACCGCCTATATGTTGTTTCCTAAGTCACTAATTCTTATGTGTTAGTTTGAAGAAATAATGCCAGAATTTAAGCTAGAACTTTTACTGCAACGCTTTTATTTCAGCAAAATTTAATACACTTTTTGCTTGATATCAGGAGATACCTGCAACTCTAATGAGGTAACTATGCAGAAAATGGTCTGTTTGTAACTATACAACTAGACTCTGACAATACAAGTTTTTACATTAAAGTGTGCCTTTTAAGTGAGTTTTTTTCTGCTGAATCTAATCATACTTTTCAAAAAATATCTATTAGGGTTATAAAGCAAACTGTTTTCTTAGTTGGAAAAATATTCAATGCTTCCCTTACTGATTGAGAAGAGTATTGAACGTTTAATTGTTTTAACAACTTGTGTGGTGCAAATAAAGCTATTTTTCTTTTAAATCTGGTACAAAATTAAATTCATTAAAAATTAGCTTAAATCTAGGTTAAAAACACAAGGAAAAACAGTATTTGTGGAGCTTCAAAGACAGGGCTCTGAACAAGGAGTAAATAAACTATTAGATGTGTTTGTGTTCTACTGTAGCTTTTCCTTCATCGTTCCCATTGCTAGCATCAGCGCAGCTTCAGAAGGCAGCCCAAGTCACGCTGCGTTCGCTAATGGCAGCAGGGCACTAGTCTCCAGCTGCAGAGCGAGGTATTCTGCACAGGTTTTCTGGAGACATCGTTGAGCCTAAAGCTCTCCCTCATTAGTGCTTGCACCTGTGGTCATAAAGTGGAATTTTTCAGGATTGAGACTGGTATCTAGGTGATAGTTTTTCAGAACATTTGAAAATATGTATGTAGGCTTTGCTGATTCACTGAGGGAAATTTGATTATTTTGTATCAGGTGTTTTAATATCTCCTTAACCCTGCCTTCTCAAATTTCATCTCTTCATGCTGATTATTGATATTTTATGCTGATTCACAGTTCTGATTTTTTTTTTTTCCCTGGAGTCTTTATGCTATTTCTGGTAAAGTAAAAAGTGTGCATGGATGAATTTAGAGACAAATAAGGAGCCAGAAGAAAAATTAGGGAATTAGGAAGGTAATTCATGTCTGGTATTTATGTGGTACTTATTTAATATGGCTGTTCTGGTATTGAAATGATGCATATGCTACTCTTTATTTCTGAAGTGATTATATCTGGGGACATGACAAGGGAAAGGTTTTCTTTGATGGACCAGTATTTTCTAATTCTTTAAATTCTGTAGCTGCTATTTCTGTTTGTGGATTATGGGGCTTTTTGGTTTTCAGGCAACCATTTTTATAAGTACACTGCCATTCTCTGAAGCGGATGTGCATTGGCCAAAACATGTATGTGTTGAGTAGGCTGAAGTAGTTAGAGGCACTTTGTGCTTTCAATATGTCTTGGCCGAACAGCATGCTCCCTGTTGCGTTACTGCTTCCAATTATGAATGTATTTCCTTTGATAGCATTGTATGAAATAATGCAAATTAATAATAATAAAATAAATGTTGATTCATTTAAGCCATCCTGTCATTAGAACTGTTTCATTCTACAACGTTTTCTACCCTGTGTGAAATGTGCTCCCCTTTTATGCTTTTTTATCACAACAAAATTTTTCATCAATTTTGAAACTATTATTCCACAAATAGTTTTATTCTCATTAATGCATTTATCTTTGTGGTCACTCTGCAGCATATTCTTTATGGTATGTCCCCACAAAAACTAAGATACTTCAGTGAACTGCCTTGCATGATAATATTCTCTTAATGCTTAGAACAGAGTAGTGAGAACTGGGAAGTCCAGTCTTCTGGGAAGTCCAGTCTTCTGTAAACCCAGTGAAATAATATTTTCTGAGAATTTGGCTGTTGTGTGCTACATTTTCCTATCTGTAATATTTAACTTTTTCTTAGGTAATACTTGTAAAGCAATAATTGTCTGACGAAGGGGGGCACATAATTGCAAAGCAGCATTGCTGCACTTCATTAGTAATAGAAAATTGCTGCTGTTTATTTAGATACACTTTTCAGAGTTTTAATTTATTTTAAGATGCTTTTTTCAAATGCAGCACGCTTATGTTCACCTCATGAGCAGGAATAGGGTTTACACATTGAAGTCGTGGGCAGACTTGCATGCTTTGCTTATAAGGTGTCTCTGTCTGATTTCTATCAAACTGTACTGCAATATCCAAGGCAAGAATAGATGAATGGAAGTAAAATTGTTTTTTTTAGTAACTTGAAATATTTGGAAATAAAAATGATGGATTCTGATATGTTAAAGAATCTACTCAGCATGAACATCTGTTCAGTGTGTATGTTTCTGTACATCTGGAGTTCTTTTTGTGATGGGCATAAAGTGTACAAATAACATTAACATAGAATATTTAACAAAATGTATCTGGTTATTGTCATCTTGGGTTTTTGTTCAGTTAAATTGAATATGTAGTGTATTTGCTATGACGCTAAAGGTTCACTGAGCTTTGGAGACTGGAGGATGGTTGATAATGAAGTTGGTGGCTTAATGAGTGGAGGCAAGTGAAACTCTGTGTGATTGGCACTCTGAATTGGCTTCCTTGGAAATTAATTAAAGAGTTTGTGCTCTTTAAAAAAATCAGGAAGGATGTTTTTCAACTTCTGATGCACATTCTGTCTTTCAAACCGCTGTGAACCCCTTCTTCTGCCAACTGCTATTAAGAGTTTGAATACCATTTCAGAACATTTTCAGTCTGTAAAACCAGTCTAGCCATCTGTTTCTCACCTCTTGATAAATATTTAAAGTAGAAGTTTTGCTGAGGGCTTTTGTGCTAAGATTTTATGATAAAAAAAAAAAAGGCTATAGAAGATTTAATGATACTATTGTTGTGAGCTCCTTGGGGCCAGAAGCACACCATCTTTTATAATTAAGAAACCACTGGCACTGTAGAATACTATTTTAGAAATGAGTTACATTTGACCAAAGAAAGATCAAAGTATATTTGGTGATGTGCTCTTTTTAATCGTTCCTTAAACAAAATTCATTCTGTGCCTAAACTCATATTTTATTTACAAAAATATTAACTACTTTTCAGTTGCATCAGTTGTTTTTCAAAAGCTGTTAAAAAATTTCTTATGCTTTTGATGCCTGTTTCAGACATTGTTTCCTTCTTGTTTTAGAATTATATATTCTCTTTTTGTAGAAGATGATGAATAGTGTGGCAATGTTGTGTAATCTTAAAAGTTGCCAAGTTTAATTATATGGAAAACATCCACAGAATGTAAATATGAAAAAGGTGACTTCAAAAAGTAGCTAAGTATTATGTAGCATATTTCTGTTGTAATAATTTCTCATATTTTTGTTCACTAGATTATAAAAATTGATTATTTTTTTCTTTTTAGATAAAAGTTTTTTTCAAAGCAGTTTGAGAAACCTTTCTCTACAATTAGTATGACTGTGGTTATGTAGTCACTAGCACTGCTAATACTAGTAAATTGTTTTTTTTAAACAGTTAAAAAAACATTGAAAGTAATTCTAAATATAAAACCGTATCCCATGTGGAAATTCTTCTGTGCTTTTGAATCTTAATCTTTGTAAACTTCTTTTCCAGTGTGCTAACATATACTGTGTTAACAGCAGTATTCTATTTAATACATAGATGTTTGTGAGATGAAACCTGGATGTTTTTTTCCCAGATTTCTTCTTCAACTTAACCCAAAGATTGCAAGCAGTGCTCTGTATGGATTCTCTTTTCATTCAGTATTCTTGCTGTTGTGGTCTGCAAATGTGTGCAAGGAATGTGTCTTGTGGCTAAAGTATGAAATTACAGAGTTTTCCAGATGCATGGGATGGCCATACATTTCCTCTGTCATGGGTAAGATACTGGATAAAATGCTTAACCTCTGTGAGGTTACAGTCTTTGACAAGGAGTATTGTGCAACTTACCTCATGAAGACCTCTGAGATTTCCAAATAGAAAGTTATGTAAGGATCAAGCACTTGATTATTGAACGTGTAGTTACTTCAGGCTCCAGAATGAAAACAATTGTATCGAGTTGTAGTTAGAAATAATGTTTGTCCGTATTTTTCCAGCAATTGTTTGGTTCATAAACATCTGACCTTTTTACTGACTTTTCCAGGAAGGGGTGAGTCATTGTCTTGAGACTTTATCAGTTTGGTTTTGATGTTGAACATAATTTAATTTAAGAATGCATACATGTTTGTGTCCTTGAGTATCTGTTTAAAAGTATTTTTTCAGTTTTGAAAACTGTTTATCACCTGATGTCTATCAAAATGGCATCTGTTTTTATTTATGGCCCCACTTGTGTATGTACTTGGAAATGTATATGCTCTTCAAGGAAGTTTGTACAAACATACACAGGACTTTACTAATCTGGAAATGCTGAATGCTGGAAAAATATTTCTGCCTTTTTAAAAAATGTAGGTAGTATCCTTATTCATAATACAAAATCTGAGAGTTGCCTGTATCAAGATTCTAAATGCTACAGCTGGCAGTTTGATTTCCTGAGTGAGAATAGCAGGAGGTTGTTTGAGATTGCAAGATCTTTTTATCTCAGCCAAACAGAGGATTTCTTTAAAGAGTGTATCTGTCAAAAATAATGATCCTTTGGAACGGCAAATCCATCAGAACTTGGGATGGAGAAAAGCATGAGTAGAGAAAAGTCTGTTGTCAATGTGTTCAGGTTTCTGTTCTTGGTGAGAGGTGTCCAAGTAGGTATGATTTGTGCTTTCAACAGTTTGCAAGTGAATACTGGAAGACAGAAGGTTTGTGTTAATGCTTGTGTAGAGTTGTTACTGATGCTATAGACATACTGAAATAAGTCTAAAGTGTCTAAAAGTTCATTTGTGTATTTAAATTAGTTCTTATACTGGATTGGTCTGGGTGAGACCCTCTATTATTAATACAGTAGTTAAATACTTCAGTCCTTCCATTTGCAGAGCACTTTTTTAGCATGCTCGGTAAAGCCAGTAGTTGGGTAATGCAGGTTTTGGTTTGTGGTGTGGTTTTTTTGGTGTTTGTTGTTTGGTTTTGGTTTTTTTTTTTAATGGAGGGGAAGTTCTTTTAACACATTTCAGATGAAATTTTCATTGTTTGTAGCACACGTGCATACTTTTTCAGCAACTTGAATTCTTTTCAGTAGAAAAATAATTCCCCAACGTCCAGCTATGTTCAACTTTTTCCTTGTGTTGGTGAACAAATTGTTCAGTGAAAGCTGAGATTCCAATCAGCTTGTTTCATTTTGCCCCTAGTGAGTTTACGTACCCCAGTCCCAGTGCTGTCTTGGCAGAAAGTTTAGAGGTTCGTCTTCGGATGCATGTCAGTGCTTCAGCTGGATGGGAGGAGAAGGGAAAAAAAAAAGTATTACACTAATGAAAACCTTCTGGTTTTCATTAAAATGCTGACCCTCTACACTGACTTTGTTTACAGAATTATCTGCAATAAATTTGTTAGTCTGGGTTGCTGGTTTTTTCTCCACAAGTTCTATTAGAAGGGGAGAGTGGCAGCAGTATTGTGTTTCCTCCTAGGTGACAAGAATAAGAAAGGGCTTGATTTCAGGTGTATTTATTTTTCTGTTAATTTCAATAGTATTGAAATTTGAAATAGTTACATGTGAGATTCAATAACTTTTCCTTCATTTTTTTCTTTAGTCAGAACTCTGCTTCTGTTTTGTCATTTACAATAAAAGGGCATTAGACTGCTAAAACTGCTTTCTGGCATTGTGGTTTGTATGTTTGTACATAGTTTTTTTACTTTTTACATCTTTCAAAGGAAAAGTGGAGTCTTACAGTGAGCTAAAAAGCTAATATTGCAAGACCTGAATTTTTCTTGGGCTTTACTGTGGAACTCTTGAGTCGTCTTGGGCAAGTAAACTTATTTTTCCCCTCTGTTAGTTGGGTTGTAAAATTGGAATAAAGTTTGGGGTTTTTTAAATCAAATTAATATTGTAACAATACCTGCATTTGTAGAATACTTCAACATTCTTTAATGTGTAAGTGCAAAGCAATACAGTGTTTTAAAAAGTTAGAAGCAAAACACAAAAAGCAGCAATTTCTAGTAACTCATCCTGATTCTCTTTGATCAGACTGTCTACTTGAAGTAACCATTTAAAACTCTTCACTTGAAAAGGTAAAACCTGCTGTGTACTAACAAGAAAGTTGACCATTTTATCACAGTATCTATTAGTGTAATGCTTATGCTTAGCAAGTATTTGTTTAGGAGGCAGGTACCCTGCAGATCACTTCTCATCAGCTGGTACACAAGAAATAGTACAACGTGCTTTTTTGTAGTTCTATATTAAGTAAACAATATTTTTTCAGCATTGTGCAATGAAATGACATCTACTTGATTTGAGTTTGGAGTGTTATTTAAGTACTGAAGAACTTCTGAAATATGACAGCAATTGCACTGGAGAGTTGAGAGGCAGTCTTGGGGGAACCAGATGTGAGTGAGGGTGATGAAGGTGGGTGTGCCTTTTGGATCTTTATCTGCTTTGTAAATTCTGTGGAAAGACAGCCTTTGATTGCTGGATTCGTTGTCATTCATGATGGGTGCCCAACTCAAGTGGATGTGAAAACCTCACTTTGTAAATTCTGGTTGGCAGAGTAATTGAGGGGTTTTTCTCTGAATGTGGGGTATGCTGCTTGTACACTTCGTTTTTCCCCTAGATGCTTCATTTCTTTCAAAGAAGGTAAATAATGTTTTATTTTTCTAATAGTGTTTTCAAATAAGCATTTGCTGTAGGTGGCATAGGGTTTTCTTGTGGCCATGAGTAGGAAAATAATTGATATGTATGAACCCAAGACAATATCTGTGCTATGATACAGTTGGCTTTCTCTGCAGTGGAGGAATATTCTGGTAGAGGAAATTGTGATGTTTCTAATATGCAACACTTCTGTGTTTTTGGTTTTTTTTTTATAAGAAGTGGATAAATTATTCCTGTTTTAGCTATCTGTTATGACATATAATCTTCCTGCAATTTTTTGCCCTATTTATATGACGTCAGTCACAATTAGAGGAATATTTAGGGTATTTGACATCTGTAATCAATAGTTAGAGTGTATTTTGTGTTTGTATTTATTTAGAGTCTAGAACCATTAGTCACATAGTGGGCTTGTGTTGTGCTGCGTTCTACACAAATACAGAGTATAAAGACCATCCCCAATTCAGTTAACTTTAAATTCAGCAGAAGATAGGTCATTTATTGATCATGCCAAACGACAGAGTTGTGCAAAACCAAATATTGGTCAGCATGGTGGGCAGTGATCCCAACTTCAGCATTTTAACTGTTTCTTTGGTAAGCCTTGCAAGCGAAGGGTAGCAATGTGATGGACCTTTGTCATGTTTGCAGGGGATTAGAACATAAGCAACTTAAGAGAATGCAGGAAATACTTGCTGAAATATAGAAGGGAGTGTTGGAGTCTCATGCAAAGCAAACAGTAATCCTGTGGTATAATGGGGTAATAGACCTGGAACCAGTCAGCAGTGCCCCTGAAAGTGAGGTTAGAGGCTAATGTTTGATGCAATAGAGAAGGATGCAAAGAAACAGGGAGAGATAACACTCAAGAAACGTATGCGGGTGAAATGAGAATCTGTTAATACCAGAGAAAAGGATGTTGCTGTAATTGAGAAATGAGATGGATAAAGAATGCATAGATTGCAGCTATTGGAATGGTTAGAAAGAGCCTGATGTTCAAAAAATGATGTAGAAATAACAAATCTTAGGATAGAACATAGATTTGAGATTCAGGAAAGAAGTCAAATGCTCAGGTGAAAGAAAAGTTAAAGGTTAAGACCCTGGTTTATAAAAGATACAAAGCAATAAAGTGCAGTAGCTGTTAAGAGATTATATACATTATCTAGATTTTAATGAAACATGGTTTATCTTAGTTTTACTCTGAAAATAAGTTCAAATTCGTGATTAGTAAATGGAAAGCTGGATGAAGGTTCGTTAATGAGGACTGATGATAAAACAATTTTGTTCTGAAGAGTCAAGTATGGGCTCCCTCATCTGCCTTGGATCTGCTTTTATTTGGATCCTAATAGTGCAGATACTTGTCTATATATTTAATTTTACCAGTATTTGTTCATTTTATGAGCAAAGGTCTCACAGGATCAGCGAAACTCATTAATGTGCTTGAGAGTAAGTATTGTATATCAGGAACTTTTCAGAGCATATTTTTTTTAAGGGGGGGGGGTAACTGCAAAGCTGATTAAATCTGCAGATACTCTGGTGATATTGAAGTATAATGCATTCTTTAAGGTGATCTTACAGGACAGTCTTCTATTTTCCACCCTGCCTGCCCCATGTGTTTCTGTGGCAAAATGTACAGTATATCCTGAGTGCAGTATATCCTGACTTTGCATCTGAGCTTCCTGACTCTACCTGTAGACTGTAGCTGCTGCACTGCATTATTTAAATCAGCAAAAATTACTGATGTTTTGTTATTTTCTTTAATTACTTAATTTAATGGGATCTCTTTTCAGGCTTATGAGCATTGACTGCTGTAAACTGGGATTTAGGAGAACAAGGATATATGTTAGTACTTGGATTTATGAATGGTGAAAATCTCACTCTCAAATTATTTAGACTTAATCTAATTAATTAAAAGTTTTAATTATGTTTTTTATTATCTGGGGAATTTTCTAAACAGTAGATGACATTTAAGATCTGCAATATGGTCAAGAAAGTGTTAGAAACTTACTTGGAGGAAGGGAAGAAAAGGATAAACTTGTGTTGGAAGGTTCTTCAGCATACTGAAAGGTTCTTCAGCATGTAATAAAATGGGGAAAAAACAGACTGGAACATCTGGTTAGGTCTTGTATCTAAGAAGATGGCATGTTTAAAAGAGGAAAAATGAGTTTCTTGAAAATAAATAGTCACTTATCAGGAAAATCCAAATGCCTGGGATTCTTCTACTTTATAAGTAAAGCGAAGGGAATGTAGGCTGTACAGTTCTATGAAACAAATAGAAACGTCACCATGTGAAGCAAGCCAAAAAATTTAGTGAGGTATCCTGACTCTTTGGCATAATACTCAAATATTTATTCCTGTAGCAAGAGGTGTGGTGATCTGATTAAGTCTTTAGGTTGAGACTAAGGAAATAAGGGTTGTGGGTTATTTGTTTTGGTTTAGCTTGATTGCTTCTTTGTTTTGTAAAAGCTGCAAGGCCTTTTGTGTTTCTTGTCCTGTTCTCATTCCTGCTGAAGTATTGCATTCATATAACCTAGATTTTTTTAATCTATCTCCCTGAGTTTGAGACACCATTAATATTGAGTAGTTTCTTCCTGACTGATCTCTCTCTAATAACAAGGGCAACTTCTTTCCAAAATCGCTTTTTAAGAAACATTTTTACTTTGGTACTGGTGCTAGGGAGTGGAATGATTATCTCTTTCCAGGAACAATGTTGCAGTTCCTCCAGCGCTGGCCTAGCACTTGAGAGATACAAGCGTGATTCCCCCAGTTCCAGCTTTATCCTCTGCATTCCTGAGAGGGAAATAGTGAGGTAGGAGTAGTTGTGAGTAACTAAGAAGTTTTTACTAGAAGAAACATCCAATCGATGGATTGGAATTGGAGTAATGTAAAACCAGGAACTGGCCCTATATGTTAAAACCTTAGTAGGCACAAACAAAAACAACAACAGGCTGTGTATGCTAGCTGCTCCTTGTGCTGGATGGCTTAGCACCTAGAGACTTTCAATAACTTTGGTTCTGAGGGGATGTCATTTAGTTTCACTGACATTTCAATAGCTGAACTGAAGTAATTTTCTTTGAGGTTTAAAATAAAGTCTTAAAGATGGGATGCCAGTGGTATTTATGCTTAGTGATTCTTAGGTAAAACATTTTTCCACATTCTGTCTGGTTTATGCTGCAAGGCTGTAATTGTGGGCTGTGCTACGAATATATCTTGACATCATTTGTATGAAATGCCTTGCAATTTTTGAGAAATTATGTAACCAACTGAAGGTGATAGTACTGAATGGCCAGCATTCATGCTTTTTTCAGTAATGAGATACAATGGAATATCAGTGCTTCAAACACAAGTTTCAATCTTGAGTTTTAATTCTGAAAGGAGAGGTGTTGTTTCATCTTTATACAGACTTTAGGTCTAATAGCAGGGAGTACTGCTATTAGTTTGTCTGTACTGGATGCTGGAAATCAAGAACAGTGGATTTCTAACAAAGACATTATATGTAAATTTTTCTTATGATCTTGATAGATTTTTTTTTTTTTAGTACTTTGTACTTACTTAGCATTTCAGACTTTTATCATGCAGACATAATCGGACTGTAAGTCAAACCTGAAGCTTGTGGCTTTCATGACTATTTTTCTTCCTGAGGTCATTGGAAAAGCGGCTTAATTTTTTGCTGACTTCTGTTCATTTGTGGGAAGAGGATCATGCTCCTATATCTCCAAGTTAATCTGGCAGTTGTTTGGATGTCGCTTGTAATGCTTTTAGGACTGGTACCAGTTACTCTGTTAGGAAGACAGCATAGGTTTTCATAATGTTGTTTCTTCCTATCCTTTCTTGGGTGAATTTATCTTACTCAATAGAATGTACCCTCAAACTTGTTAATAATTTCAGTGGATTTATAGGTGACTTTTCAATAATTAATTTCACCATCTGTCTGTTGTGGAATACTTTCTCTTCAGTTTGGGTTATATACTTTGTTCGTTAAACATTGAGGAATGAGTGATGCATGTTTTTATAATTCTGTAAATTTTTGTCTTGTTATTGGTCATGATAATGAAATACAAAGGAGAGACAGAACACTTGCAAGCTTCATCCATCCTAAAGCAATCAACGTAAAACAATGTTTCATATGTTGTAAAGGGGTTTTTGTTCTTTAAGTACATGAATTGTCCAGTCAGCTGCATGTACATAGCAAAAATGCCTTATATCTCTCCGTATCTGTAATTTCAGGTGGTAAGTTTTAAAGCATTTCTTCAAGAGCACTTTGCAAATTTTTCATTTATTTCCAGTCGATTTCATATCTCAAAGTAGTACAGCATGGAGTTTAACCATTGCAAGAATTTCTTTTTTCTTTTTTCTTTTTTTTTTTTTTTTTGACATTACTATATTTTGTAGAGAGCTGATGAGGGCACTTGAAAAATCTAAATAAAAATCTATGTATTCCTGTCATAAGTAAAGGGTTTGAGGCTTTGCTTGAAGCTGGATCCTTTATCTTTCCATATTCTCTGCCACCAAACAAGCTAATGCAATAGTAAGTTTATACCAAGCAATGGCACCCTAACATATTAAGCAATTTTTTACCATGAGATTCTGCTTTTCTTTTTCCTGAAAACAATTTCTTTTTATCTTCATTTGCTAGAAGTTCCTAACAATTTACTTGCTGCATTTTTAGTTTGTTTAGACTATCTTCTTAAGTTATTTTTATTAATAATCTTTTATGTCTTTAGAGTTACAATTAATTCAGTTGCTTCAACAGCATTAGTGTCTGTCTTCTGCTTAGTATTAACTTCTATTTTATGAGGAAGGTGGAAGAATAAAGAGTTAGCATGGCAAGTTAACAATGAAAAAGTACCAGATATGTAAAGTTATGTGTAAGAAGGTCTTGTTTCGGGTACAGCATGCTTTCTAATGTATGCAGTTTTCTTCTGGGCTTTGTATGAGCTGTGGTTTATCATCTCTATTACACGGTATGAAGCATCTGCAACATCGTAAAAAGACATTACCAAAGGCTTCCATGTTAATGTTTCAGCAGTCTTTCATAATCAGTATTGGCATATGAAGAACACTTTTCAGTAGCTGTCATTGCTTTAACTTTTTTGAGTGGAAACAATGGTAGATATGTTTTATATAGTGCTTAAATGTGCAGTTTATGAGTTTATCTTTTGGCTTTAAACCTTAAGGACAGTATATGGAAAGACATTTCCAGTAAAGCCGTATTTAATACTAGCTGACACAGAAGGTAGTACGGCTCATCCAATTACATTCATCTGGCTGGAAACGGTTTACTGTTTCAACTAGTTTATTTGAATTACATTTGGTATGCTGTTACCCTACTTTAATATTAGGAATCCTAAGTTATATCGTGAGAAAAACACCTTTGTTCAGTATTTTCTCCATGATTTTATATGCCTGATTTCACCTCAGTATTTGTGTACTAGTTGTGCATTTATTGATGTTGTGGCCCAGTTTTATTGCTGTTCAGTATTCTGCTATAGTTACTGGGAATCTACTTGTTTCCATACCTATTACATCTTTACCTATTCATTACTTCTCTACCTATTACATCTGTTTTATTGAAAAAATTGAGTTTATTGAAAAATTGTTTTATTGAAAAATTGTTTGAAAAAATTGTAAATTTATTGAAAAAATGTTGAAAATTTGTTTTATTGAAAAAATTGAGTTATTTACCTATTACAGCTCTTTTATTGAAAAAAGCTATTATTAGTTTATGCGTTACAGTTGTAAAAAATGAATAGAGTTGTTTCTAAGATATACAGATTCAGAAATCAGAGATGCCTATGTAGATGTGGCGGTAAGTGTATTGTGTAATCTCTCCAGTTGTTTGTTGAAATGGGGAAAACTATTTTGCAGCATGGTGAAAAACATTTTATTTAACATTTTAGTTCATTATTGAGTTTGGAATCCTTGATGTAAGATGTTTGCAGTACTCAAGATCAACAAAGTTCCGTATCAATCAAAACACATTATATGGGCTTAGTTAAAAGTATTATTAAGATATTAGAATATTGTATCTCAGCATGATTTTAAAATGCAAGTAGAACAAATTAAACTAATGATGGTGACAAGTATAAAGATCGATGCTGAGAACCATAGCAGTTTCAGGAGGGTTAAATTACATTTAAATTGCTCTTGTGTTACTAGTGATTGCCTCTATGAACTGGATGATACATTTGATTGTTGTGTGAATGATCTGGTTTGTGGAATGCTAGAGATTCAAGAATTTATTATGGGTTTGTGCTACTATGTATTCTTGAGAGGCATAAAAATTTGGGATTGTTTGTATGTAATGAAAAAAAGAATCTTTAATTTTACTATCAGCAATGCATTTTTAATTATAACAGGTTGATATAATTCCTTTGCAGGAATGATATGTAGTTGTCTTTAACTCTTTTCTTGAGATTTTCTTGCTTCCTTTCCAAATCATTCTCTTCAGAAAACATGGGTGGCCAGGGAGCTTCTTTAATTTCTTTAGTTTCTGATTATATGCTAAAGATGCATTGAATTCAGGTACTGACACAGATAAGAAAATGACTAATTAAATTTTATTTTGTTTTTATTTATTTTCTTTTTAAAAGATAGGCATGGTTTTTACACATTGATATGTAATGATTTATGAAATGAAAAAAGAGATACTTAGGGAAAAGGCACTTCTCTCGCATTTTTTCTACCACAAAATCTTGATATGTTTTTGATTACAAATAGGCATGTTTTAATCACTGATTTGAAAATGTTTTTGCTAGGATATAAAGTGTTAAGGCTCCCCAGATATGAAACATGGATTTTCAGTGGGTTTTTAATCAAGCTGAAGTGTTAAAAACAAAGTAGGGACTCCCATATGCAATTAGATGGTTTCAGTTTTATAGTCGATGTAATAAGAAAAGACAAAACAGTTTTATTCAGTGTAAAATAAATGGTTTTGTGGTTTTGTCATTATTTCATGTTTCATTCAATATTTGAGGCTGTTTCTCAGACTTTATTCAGCATTTTATGACAGTTCCTAGAACATTGAGTATTTACTGAGATTTATCACTTCTTGTTTAATATTTTGCTATTTTTATTCCCTGAGAACTTAGTGAAATGAGTACTTAGTAAAAACATGAGTAGCACTTCATGTTGAAGAATGAAATTACACATAGTTGGGTTTTCCATATAGGACATAAAGAATGTGATGTGGCAATGACACAAAATACAGAAGAGGTTCCATGTCTTTATGCGAGAAAAAGGCTGTGCCACTTTCTTCTACTTACAGGTTGATGTGTAGTAAGGAGTGTTAGGTTTATAGGGTTCTTTGGTTAGAACTGGATTTTGAAAGGGAAGTACTATGATTAGTTAGTACTACTAACTACTAGTGAGTTACTGTGCTGATCTGCAGTTGAGTTTTGAACTACATCTCCAGTATATTGTTGAGTGCTTTTTTACTGTTTTGCTCTTTATTATTTCTGATGTGGCAATACTGAAAAGTCATTAAGAAAGAGACCTACTAATTATTTACTACAGTAGCAGTTTTTCTGTGGCTGTCGTCAATGGAACAAGCTGCTTTGCGTGGAGTATAGAATTAACATAGTGCTTACAATGTTGCTGTTAAATTGGTTTCCCAAAGTGTTTCTTGATTAGGGCAGAGAGAGATTCTCGATATCTGCCTATTGGGTAAACAGTGAAGCTATGTTAGTCGCGTAAATTGTGCAAAAAAGGCTTAAAGAAGGAATTAAAAGGGAAGTAGTAGATGGACAGGAGATGAAAAAATTAGATGAGATGATGATTAAAAACTGATCCTGAGAAATTACGAGGGGAAAAAGGTGGCCAAGACACTTCTGTTTCAGTCACAGATAAAGTACCTAGATTTGGTGCTTGTTTATCTACGCCTTTCTGATCTCCACTGTATTTCAGTGTGAATTCTCTTGTATTTTTATTAATTTAGACAGGAAGGAAATAACTGCAGAAGGTAGGCTACTGCTGAAATAACTTTTAATTTCTACATTGGCTATTTGATTGGCTCTCAAAAAGAAATTGGCTCTTCAAAAAGAAATG